>NW_007057637.1:348338-358245 GCF_000164805.1 Carlito syrichta | reverse complement strand
GAGGGAGGGAGGGAGGGAGGAAGGGAGGGAGGGAGGGAGGGAGAGGGAGAGGGAGAGATTCAAGAACTTAAGCCACAATTCACATCTTTTTATGATCTAACTTCAGAAGTGACAAACCATCACTTTTGCTGTATTCTGTTGCCTGCAAATGAGTCACTAAGTTCAGCCCATTTTTAAGAGGAGAGAAAGTAAGCTCCACCTCTTAAAGAGAATATCAAAGAAGTTGTGGACATACCTTTATGACTACCACATAGCATGAACTGTTTATTCTGTATAGAAGTCTATCTTATTTTTAAACTTACCCTTGAAATTTAGAAACGTCGCCCAGCTATGTCTTCAAGTGACCTTTTAAATTGCAAATCCAAGTACATTTTTGTTTTTAAATAATTTTCTTCTATTACATCTTTAGGTAATGTTTTTATTTTATTCTATTTTTAATTATATGTTGCATTTCTATTTTTAATATTTTTAATATCTCTGTAATTCTTGGTATAACTTTATTGTTTTCTATTAGTTTTTTCATTAACTTGTGCTTCTTCGTGCTTATTTACTAAGTCCCTATGTTTCAATTGCTTGCTCTGTGTTTTTCTATATACAGCTACTTGTGTATAGAATTAATACAGAACACAAAATCACATTACAAACAGTAAATATATTTTATATACAAGTAGTTTTATATAAATTTCTGCCTTTAATGTGGTTTTGTGGTATGTGTTACTTTTAAAATTTCATTTCTAGGCTCTTTCTCTTAATCATCTAATTACTTCTTTGGGCTTATTATCCCTTCTTTGAAGTTTTGTACCTTTATATTTTTCTCAGACAGGGTCTCACTCTGTCACCCAGGCTGGAGTGCAGTGGCATGATCCTAGTTCACTGAAACCTCAAACTCCCAAGCTTAAGCATTTCTCCTGCCTCAGCCTCCCAAGTACCTAGAACTATAGGCATTCGTCACCACAACCAGCTAAGTTCTCAATTTTTAAAAAAAAATAGACAGGCTGGGCTCGGTGGCTCAACCTGTAATCCCGTACTTTGGGAGGCTGAGGCAAGTGGACTGCCTAAGCCCACAGGTTTGAGACCCACCCAGGCAGCTTAGCGAGACCTCTTCTCTACAATGAATTTTAAAAAATTAGCCTGGCATGTTAGTGCATGCCTGTAGTTCCAGCTACTTGGAAAGCTGAGGTGGAAGGATCATTGGAGCCCAGCAGGTCGAGGCTGTGGTGGCTGGGAGCGTGCCACTGCACTCCAGTCTGGGCGACAGAGTGAGACTCCAACTCAAAAAGAAAAAAAAGAGAGACAAAAGGTCTCACTCTATTGCCTACACTGGTCTCAAACTCCTGGCCTCAAGTGATCCTTCTGCCTCAGCCTCCCAAAACGCTGAAATCACAGCTCATGAGCTACCTTTTTCTTGACCTTCCTGCCATTTTTAAAAAGATCATGGGGAGTTTCTTCTTTTTCTTTTTTCCATGTGAAACAGGTAATGTACTGAAATTGTAGAATGGTTTGAGGAAGGCACATCTCACAGATGAATGTGAAAATTCAATCATCAGGCTTATGAACCACAAAAGGATCTAGATTAGGAGTGTCCAAACTTTTGGCTTCCCTGGGCCACATCAAGTAAAGAGGAAGTGTCTTGGGCCACACATAACTTATATAGTATAGTTAGTGTATACACATAATAAGACTTCTTTTATTTTTTATATTTTTATTATAAAGTTTAGAAAAATTAGACCCATATACAATTTGGGAAATTTGACATTGTTTTTGTAAAACTAGTCTCTCAGTGTCTGATACCATTGAAGTGGCCACAATTCTTCGTGAGTTCTCAAGGTGCTCATCAAAATGTTTGCTCAAATTTTGCTCTTTGTGTGCATGCCCAGCTTCTCATCCCCTTTTTGGGAGCATCTACTCATAGTTGAAAACAGCTGTATGTGCTGCCAAAAAGCGATGTCATGAGTGCAGCGTGATTCTGAACTTAAAAAACGGAACTATGCATGGGGTCACAAAGAAAATAAAAGCTAAAAACACATGATGTTAAAAGACTTTGTGGCCAGTCACGGTGGCTCATGCCTGTAATCCCAGCATTTTGGGAGGCGAGGCAGGAGGACTGCTTGAGCCCAGGGGTTTGAGACCAGCCTGGGCAACTTGGTGAGACCTCGTCTCTACAACACACCAAAAAATTAGCTGGGTGTGGTGGGACACGCTTGTAGTTCCAGCTACTTGGAAGGATCTCCTGAGCCCAGCAGGTCAAGGCTGCAGTGGTCGTGAGCATGCCACTGCACTCCAGCCTGGGCGACAGAGTGAGACTCTCACTCAAAAAAAAAAAAAAAAAATAGATTTTGTGGGGCTGCATTATTGGCCGTCCTGGGTCACATGCAACCCACAGGTCGCAGGTTAGACATGCCTGATCTGAATCATGTTTTTTCAAGCTTCTTTGAAGTACAGAATTGTTTATGTGAATTCTTCCAATGTTGGTTGGGTCGATTTACCTGTGAAACATGCATTTCATCTACAATTAGCTTGCGTGCTCATTTCCTCATCTCCCTTCCCCGGCTCCTTTTTTTTTTCTTTTTTCTTTTTTTTGATTCAGGGTCTCCCTCTGTTGCCCAGGTTAGTCTCAGACTCCTGGGCTCAAACAATCCTCTTGTCTTTGCCTCCCTAGTGGTTAGGACTGCAGGCATGTGCCACCATGCCCAGCTCCTCATCCCCTTTTTGGAAGCATTTACTCATAGATCTTGAGTGCCACCAATGGGTGTCACAGATTCAGACTGGCAACCAAATTCACAAGTCACAATCATCTTTAGCTTAATATTATGTTTACAGAGCTTGATAGAAGGATGCAAGACAGGATATTCAGCACTCATCACCTCTTCACTTATTGGGGATCCCAGTAGCTACCCAGGTACATAACTCCTTATGCCTCCCCTTACCCTCATGGGACATGGACAGCTGCTGCAGATGAGACACAAAAAATGCACATTGGCAACCTTGATACCAAAGCTGCCACCTCAGTTTCTCACCAGTTCTTTGAATTATTCTGGTCATGTCGTCCTATGCCCAATGCCAACTCACAGCTCCCCAAGTCCAGGTGCAAACCCATAGATGAGGAACAGCAAAGAAAGTACACACAATGTTATGTACTTATCTTACATCTGTAATTCCAAGGAAATGACACTGCAAAAGGAGAAGCTTGAGGTCAATTTCTCTCAGATAGGCCAAGTTCAGTCCAGGCCTGTGTTAACCATTTACTCACAGAACTCTTACTGGTTCCTATCTAAGTATAACTTATCTTTTCATGGAATTGGCAATTTGCTGAAAAAGATTATAGTACGAAGCAGAGAAAGGACTGCCCACAGCTTCAATTTAGGTTTATCCTCCTTGCCATGGACTGAATGTTTATGTACGCCTCAAATTCCCAAATTCACATGTTGAAACCCTAATCCCCAATGTGATATTATCTGGAGGAGGGGCCTTTCAGAGATAATTGGTTTGGACAAGGTCATGAAGGTGCAGTGCCTGCCCCCCTCTCCCTCTCCGTCTCCGTCTCCCTCTCCCTCTGTAATTTGTTGTAGCAGCCTGTACAAAGACGGTCCTCAATACCCGTTTACTAAATCTGTTATCTGCTTGGCCCCAAGGATGCAGTTAGCCTTAGTTCTCAAAATTCAAGTGTTTCGCCATCAAACATATTATGAGCCTTCCTGTGCTGTGACTCAGTTGGCATTGCTTCTATCCTCGCCCTCTATAGTCTGCTCTGCCAGAGACTTGGTCATTAAAAACAAAGAGCCCACATTTCCCTTTTATCCCATCCCTCTTTCACTCCTGGGTATTCCTTGTTTTTCTCTGTATCTTGCTCTTGCCCTTACATCTGATTGAGCCATCAAAGTACCACCGGATGGACCCTTAAGGACCATGACGTGGTTTTTAAGAAAATCTATATTCTAAGTAAAGTCTAAAGAAGCACAGCCTTTGGAGCCAGGCAGCCTGGCTTTGAATTCCAACTCCACTACTTACTAGTTGATTGCCTCAGGGGATATTTGTATAATAAAATTAATAACAGTTCCTACCTTAAAGGTTTGGTGTGAATTTTAAGTGAGTTAATTCATGTAAAGTGCTTAAGACAACATCTTGCCTATAGTAAGCACTCAATAAGTATGTGGATAAAATCTCATTATTTACAAATGCATTTTAAAGCTATGAATCCTCCCCTGAATACTGTTTTGTCTCCCCATAGCAGTTTTGGTTGTGGCTCTCATTGTCATTTATTTCTAAGTAGTTTTTAATTTTTTAATTAAAACTTTAAAATCAGTTTTTAAACATTAAATTGGTTTTAATTTTCTCTTTATTGCAGTGGTTATTTAGGAGGTATGTTTTCACATTTCTAAATGGATAGATTTTTTTGTCATAGTAATGCTGCTCTTTATTGCAAAATTATTATAATTATAATTTTGCTCTATTTTGGCCAAAAACATAACTTCTCTGATTTCTATTGTAATTTAATAAGATCCTCTTCATAATTTAACAGCAACTATTATTTTCTGCCAATGCTTCTTGACTGTTTGAAAAGAAAGTTGGATAGATTTAGAATCTATCATACTCAGTGATCTACCACAGAAAGAAAGAACAGAGAATCACATGTTCTCACTCATAAGTGAACCCTGAACATTTACCATAATACTATGAGAAAGGGATTGGCAGAAGCAGGATACTGCCGGGGCGGGGGTGGGGGGAGGGCAGGACACAACATCAATCAGGGCACCTGATCTCAAACCTGGCAAAGTGAGAATCAAAGAGAGGCCCAAACTTTTCCTGTATAATGTCCACGTATATATCTAATCCTGAATTATACCCTACATTTTTCAAATAAAATACTTATTAGAAAAAAAAGAAAAGAATGTGCAAAAGTAGAACCTTGAAATTGTGTCATTCACATCACAGAACTCTTATTTCTCATTTTCTGGATACATCAATTTTTATGAGAGGTATGTTAAAAATGTCCCACTACAAGTGTGGATTATTCAATTATTCAATCAATATACTCGTGTAAGTTTTGGACAATGTCATTGGCTCTCCAGGATTTCTTCTATATTACGTCATTTCCAACTGTGTGGGATATTATTGAGTCTTCTCATACCACAGTGGGTCACAGTGTTCTTGGATAACTAAAAAATTACTTCCCTTTGCTCCAGTTTATTTCAGAATTTTGTGTATAAGCCAAGACTAAGCCAACTAGTACCTCCCATTCCCCTAGCTTCATTGACTGGTATAGTCATATGACCTAACTTGGTTCATGAAGAATGTAACCCAGGACAAGCAGTCAACAGATACATGAAAAAGGGCTCAGCCTCACTAGTTATCAAAGAAATGCAAATTAAAACCACACTGAGATACCACCTAACTCCCATCAGGATGGCCATCACCAATAACTCAAAAAACAGCAGATGCTGGAGAGGATGTGGTGAAAAGGGAATACTTCTACACTGTTGAGGGGAGTGTAAACTAGTATGGTCTCTGTGGAAATCAGTGTGGCGATTCCTAAAAGTTCTAAAAATCAACCTTCCATATGACCCCGCAATCCCCCTACTGGGAATATACCCAGAAGAACTCAAATCACTCTATGAAAAAGATACTTGCACATGTATGTTTATTGCAGCATTGTTCACAATAGCAAAAAATGTGGAACCAACCGTGGTGCTCATCAAAAGAGGACTGGATAAAAAAATTGTGGTACATATACATGATGGACTACTACACAGTCATAAAGAAGGACAAAATTATGAATGTCACAGCAACCTGGATGGACTTAGAATCTATAATTCTGAGTGACTTACCACAGAAACAGTACTAAGTATCACATGTTCTCACTTATAAGTGTAGCTTAAACAATTATTGTAATACTATAAGAAAAGAATTGGCAGTAGTGGGAAACTGCCAGGGCAGGAGGGGGGACAGGATTGGCAACAGTGGGAAACTGGCAGGGGAGGAGGGGACACACCTCATCAGCAAGGATACCTGCATAATGAACATTTGAATACCTAACCCGGAATTGTAGCCCACATCTTTAAAATTAATTTTTAGAAAAATTTTTTTTAAAAAGAAAGAAATTGGTGCCCTAAAAGCAGAGATGAGAGAAAGAAGGAAACTGTGTCTTTGGGAATGTCATTGAGCCACTACATCAGCCCTCACCTAAAAGCTGTCCTGTCTCTGGACTGTTGTGGTCCAACAAGTTCCTTTAATTATTTAAGCCAGCTTGACTTATATTTTCTGTTACTTGCAACCAAAGCTTCTTAACAAATAAACGTATTTCAAGATTCTAATGCTAAGTGCAGAAAAATTCATGACTCATGACTTCTTAATGGATTATACCTTCTTCAAAACATATTTTTCTTTGTCCTAGTTAACGCGTTAGTCCTTAAATTCTATTTTTAAAATATTGTTATAGCCAAGTCTACCTTATTTTGTATGTATTTGCATACTTACCTTTTTCCATCCTTTTCAACACACATTTGTCTCTTTCTTCTATATATGTCTCTTAGGACAGGATATGGCCTAATTAATCACCTCTTGTCTCTTATAAGTTATCAATTAATTGAAGATAGAAACAAGAAATCAGATCGAACCAAGAACATATTGCAATAGTAAACTAGTGGTTGCCTTGGGCTAGGGGGACAGAGACTGAAGAGACGGAGAGGGGAATGGGGAGTGATGGCCAGGGGTTACAGGGTTCATCCTTTTGGGTGATAAAAGCGTTCTAAGATTGATTATGATGATTGATGCATAACTCTCTGACTATACTAAAAGCCAATGAATTGTATACTTTAAATGGGTGAATTGTATGGTATGTAAATCATATCTTGAAGCTGAGAAAAAAGAAGATATGGAATTAATAAAACAAGAACAGGATGCTATGAAAAATAAGCAATTATAAAATCAGAAAGAACTCTTGTAAATTTGAGGTACTGTTGCCAAAGTTTATTTATAAATACATATATATATAGAGAGAGAGAGAGAGAGAGAGAAATCTTTTGAAAAAATAAATTTATGTTTATTTGTATATGCACATGCGTGTACATATCCATGCCTATGTACCATAAAATTTCTCATAATAGGGAACAAAAAGGTCAAAAGGCAAAAGATATGAAAGCAAAGATAAGAAACCAACAATTAATCCATGAGGATGAAATATCTAATAGAAGACCAAAAAACAGAGGACAGAGAAAGGGTCAGATTAGTAAAATAATAATCATAGAAGGTCGTTTCCCAAAGTTGCACATGGGTCTTGAGTTTAAAGAGGGACCCAAATGTCCAGCATAATGAATAAAAAAGACCCATGTGACATCAGCATAAAATTCCAGAATATCAAGAATAGTGGAAATATTCTACAAGCTTCCAAAAGAGGTGGATGGAGGGGTGATACATTTTGGCACCAGATGCCTCATCAGTAACTGTGAGTGCCACAGAGAAATGGAATACTGTCTCCAGATCTCTGAGGGAAAATAATTTTGAGCACAGACATCTAGAACAAGCCAATGTTTACAGGCAAAATAAAGATTTTTCAGATACGAAAGGACTCAAGGTTGACAATGCACACAACATTTCAGGAAAGTATTTAAGGCTTCCCTCCACCAAAATGAGAAGATGCACCTTGGGGAAGGGCTCCAGGAAGAAACAGTGAGTCCAGCTTGGGAGGTTTGTGAATGGAAGTCCTTGGGTGACAGCCAAAAGGCAGTCTTAGAGAGTGATTGGTCCAAAAAGAAGGAAGACAATGTCCAAGAAAAACTCAAAGACTGTACAGCAACCCCTGCCTGCTCAGGAGAGCAGACTCTCAACCTTTGGTGGGGTCGGTTTGCCAGGCTGAGCCCACCCTCAGCTGATTCCCAATGTCTGTAAAGATTACATATTGGCAGGCTGCTTTCATAACACTGGGCCCCAGAGGTCAGAGGGTGGGTAAATAACCCACAGAGACACAGCTCTCCAGCTGCATGACCTCAAGTAAGTCCAGGAGCAGAAGAATGAAGAAAGGAACAGAAAAAGGAAATTAGCAGGTATATCAGTTAGCTGTTGCTGTGTAAAAAAAAAAAAAATTCCAAAATTTAGTAGCTTCAAACAACGACAATGTAGTATCACTCATTTAAGGCTTCTCTCCACCAAAATGAGAAGATGCCCCTTGAGGAAGGGCTCTGGAAAGAAACAGAATCCAGCCTGGGAGGGTAGTGAATAGGTCTCGCTCATGAATCTGCGAGCTGGTAAGATGGTTCTGCTCATCTGAGCTGGGCTCAGCAGAGCTTGCTTGTGTATCAGCTACACATCAACTGTATGTCAGCTGAGTGGCTTTGTTGAACTTAGTTGGGTTTTTTAGCATGTCTGGAAACTACTGGGACAACTGGGCTGGCTCCCTCAGTGCCTGGTGGTCTCACATCCTATAGCAGGAGAGCCCAGAGATCCAAGAGAATGAGGAAGCACACAAGGTCTCTTAAGGTCTAGCCTCAGAATCAGAACAGCTTTATTTCTGCCACATCCTGTTGACTAAATAAGTCACAAGGTCAGCTCAAGGGGTGGGACATACACTGCACGTCTTGATGGGGGTTGTTCAATGGTCACATGCTGAGAATGTGGACACAAGGAGGGCTGCAAGATTAGGGCTGCTTTTGCAATCAACCTACCATAGGGAAAGAAAATGAGGATATTTTTAAAAGCTAGCTAAAAGGTACCTCTCTTGCTATGTGGTACCGCTTTCTCTTCCTCTATGATGTGGGCATGAAAGGACCATTTTCCAGATCAGAACTCCCGACCTTCGTGTGATTCAGGCATTGCTGTACTCCTTTCCTCTGGACAGTCCCAGTGTGACTTCCCTTAACTAAAGGATCCACATAGTGGGATTCGGCTTGTCACTGGAGCAGAGCATCAAGAGTGGTGACTCACCCACTCCAGCACACGGCAGCAGCAGAGGGCTCAGACCCAGGCTCTCAAGGCAAGGCAGAGCTAGCGCCCCACCCCAACCCCCTTCCTTACTGAAGTAGATCTTTTCCAGAAACTAGCCAGGGAGGTTCTCAGGGTAATGGAAGTGCCTGCTCAGGCGGAAACTTAGAATTATGCCAGCTGCTCCTCTGTCTAAGAATAGAGACCTCAAGTCACCTTGGAACAGATTTGCCTTATTATCTCTGGAATCTCCTTAAGTTATATAAATGTAAGGCAAGTCAGTACTTTCTTTTTTTTTTTTTTTTTTTTTAAAAAAGGGTGCAGATGGATCCTTGCTTTCTCTAGCTTGGAAATGCCTGCCCTTCTAGAGTCCTTTGTATACAAAGCCAGGGAGAAAAGGGCAGAAAATTCACACAGTTGCTGGGAAAAAAGGTTTTGAAACTGCACCTTTTTTTTTTTTTTTTTTGTAACCAAATGCTCTCATAAATACTGGGTGGCCTCACCTGAGGTCCCCTGGCAGGAAAAAGTGGCCAGGCCCCAGAGGGTGCTTCTCTGCAAGAGAAGGGCAGCGTATGGCTGGTGGGCGGCCCAAACAGCCATGCTGGACTCAGATTCTCACACAGGTGTGGCAGAGGCTGGGGCGTTGCCAACAGCAAGGTATTCAAAGACCTTAGACCCCAGTGGGTACACTTATCTCTGCACAGTCCTTGAGGTTCCTGAACAACTTGAGCTGTGTAGGTTGCAAGCCTGAGATGCAGAATGTCTGTCAGTGGGAGCAGTGAACGGACAACATGGGACAGGAGCTGTGACCCACTGTGTGTGCGACTGAAAGCCCTTTGTGTTCAGATCCCAGCACTCTGTACATCCTCCAGTCTGCCTCTGTCTCTCCAGTTCCCGCCAATCCCTTAGGGCTAGGCGGATCCTCCTCTGCCACAAACCCACCGTCCTCACCCAACCCGGCCCCTCCCCCCGCATACCCACCTCCACACCCACA
>NW_007057637.1:324873-348130 GCF_000164805.1 Carlito syrichta | reverse complement strand
AGCGTCTCCCGCGGAGCTGCGTTCCACCCCCGCGGTTCCACCTCTCCGGGCCTTGCCTCCGCTTCACACCGGGAGGCTGACGCCGATCCCGACGGAGAGGCTGTGAACCCGCGCGGTGAACGAGAAAGCCCGGAGCAGGAGAGCTTCGGGCGCCGGGAGGGCCAAGGGAGCGGAAGGGAGCGGCGAGGCCGGCTCTATGCCTGGGGCGTCCTGGGGCGACGCCGGGAACCGCCTCCCGGGGCAGGGAGGCCGGTTTCGAGTTGAGCGTGAAAGGCCCAGAAGGCGTCCTGATCAAGGGGGAGCCCTAAAAAAGGTGCGCTCGGCGCTTGGCGACACCTCACACCCGCTGATGCTCTGTGAGCTACTTCGATTATCCGCATTTTACAGACAAGGACGCTGAGGCCCAGAAAAGTTACCAGTTGGTGGAGCCCACATGTTAGTAAGTGGTCCCAAGGGACGAAGAAATAGAAGGGGGAGAAGGGATGAAGTGAGGGAGGGCAGGCAGGTGCGGAGACGGTGGCGGGGGGCCGCATGGGACCACTTCCTCACCCCACAGCCCATGGCCTCGCGTCCTGACCCCCGCCCCGGGCCCTCCCCTTTGCAGACTGCTTTGGACCACACTCTCCCAGCCCAAGCTGTGATACTTTCTCAGAGCTCCTTGCACTTAAACCCAGTTTGTAAGACTGTATTTGGGTGATCTTGTGAGTCATGTCTGGTACCCCGTCACACCTCACAACCAGAAGCTCTGGGAGGACAGGGGGCGTGTCGTGCGTTCACCAGGGTGTCCTCCGCGCCGAGAACATGGTGGCGCGTAGAGGGCTCTCAGTGTGCGGGAGTGGCTGGGAGGGAATGAAGCAGCAGGAGGGTCAGCCCTGCAGCCCCTGGGGATGCATGTGCACGATCGGCTCTTGCTTGGCTCAGCCCCCTCCTCTCTCTCAGCCCCTGGTTGTCTCCCTGAGTACTTGAGTGTCCATTCAGCAGAGAGGAGCAGGAGTGGTGCACGCGGGTTGCAGAAAGTGCTGGAAGGAAAGAGCGAGTGAGGTCGATGGTATCTCCCAGGCCACATCTCTCTGCAGCTGCCTCACCGGCTTTCCAGCTGTGCAGTATCAAAGCACAGCCACCCCGTTTATGGGAAGGGCTATCTCCGGATATGATCAGGAGGGGACAGCGTTGACTCTGTACCTGGGTGGGGTACACCTCACACCCGCTGATGCTCTGTGAGCTACTTCGATTATCCGCATTTTACAGACACTTCCCCTTCTGCATCTATGCTCCTTCCCTTCCCCTCCCAGAGACTGAGTGATAGCCCCATAAAACTGGGGCCTGTATGCTGGCCTCTCAAATTTGGTTCCTATTCGCTTGCAGAACTCATTTCACCTACACGAATGTATGTATTGTATTCTTCCATGGCAGCGGTATTGTCTGCTGGTTTAAAAAGCAAAGCAATAGTTACTGCAGCTGCAACTGGTTTCTGCAAATTTCAGAATCTGGAGCCAAACCAGAAATGGAGAGTCTTTAGGGAGACCAGTAACTGTTGATTACTCAGCTCCTTGTGGTTTTATTTATATGTTTATTTATCTTGCAGCATTATTTGTGCTTCTCGTCCTTCGGCCATGATGTATGAAGCAGGCAAGACTTCTCCGAAAGGAGATCTGAGTGTACTCCTTCCTGCCACTGCCTTCTTTCTTCTCTTCTAATGGAATTAGTGTCTAAATAAAACCAGCCCACAGGAAAGGTACATACTACTGCTTTATGCATCTGACAGTTGGTAGTAACAGGCAGCAAAGCTGTAGAATAGAAAGCCTATAAAACAAGCCTCAAAGCACCTCGCTTTTGTCAGGTTATGATGAAGGGTATCTACAGGCTCAGGAGGAAAACTCAACAGCAAGAAAGTGTGGGTGAATTTCTTAGGTCTGGCAGGCAAGATGTTTATATCACACACAAGACTGAAATTATAAGTTGCAAAGATATCCAGGCTGGGTTTGGAAGACGATCTGGCATTTTCTTCATGTACAAAGTCTGTGAATCTTGGATTATCCTGTATTTATCCAGGTCACAGGGAACCATAAGACATAAGGCTTTTCTTATGAAAAGCAGAACGAGGAAGACTTGGGAGTCCAACAAGTGGAATTTCGAGACTCAGCCTACAGGTGTGGGATTGAAGCTGGAAGGTTTGTCCATCGAACCCAGAACCTTTGGGCCAACCCCGTGTATTCATATTCAACCCCCCAGTGGCTCAACAAGGTCAGCTGTGAATGCTCAACACCATCCACAGGAACCCCCTGGGACAGACTCACTTAACAGCATCCCACACTCATTTGTGTCCGTGCTGGTTCTTCACTGTGGCTTGTTTTTCCCTTTTCAGCCACTTCTTCAAGTTGGAGTTGGCAGTTGACCTTATTTTCTTAGCTCAACCCTTGTCACAGTCAAGACATTTTGACACTTCTGGCTTTCTCTTCTTCCTCTCTCTCCCCCCTCCAGTTCCCACCAGAGAAGACACCTCAGCCTAGCTCTGTCTCCCAAGGATCCATCAACTCGTCCCTAATGGGTCCCACCAAGTCAGCCTGTAAAGGAGAGTTTGATGAGTTACTATTTTGGAACAGTGGGAAGGAGCACCTAGAACAGGGAAGAGACAGAAGAGTGAAAGAGAGGTGTGTTGGGACTAGAAGCTGCCACTCTTCTTCCCAGACGCAGATAAAGCGAACACCTCCGATCAGCCTCCACTTGGGCACCAATGCTACTAAGTGCTAATATCTTGTTGCACATCTGCAAGATGATTTGAGAATCTGAGCATGAGTAGTCAGAAAGACTTTTGACTGTGTTCTCTAAATACTAACACTATGAAAGAGACACCCAATTCAATAAACAAAAAATATTCTGAGGAATCCGATTTACTAGAGGAAGCAGAAAGGAATTTTGAACTAGTATAATGAATGACTTCAGAGAGATGCCCAAGGATAGTGTCTTCATAAAAAATAAGGATATTAAATACTTGATTGCTAAGTTAGGAAAAACAAAAGCTCAATAGGTGTGCTGATAAATGGAATTAATATAGCTGAAAATCAAATTGGTAATCTGACTCTAACTGAAGAATTATCCCAGAATATGACATACAAGTACAAAGAAATAGAAAGCATGAAATAAAAGTTAAGAGATGTGGAAGATAGAGAAATTGCAAAAGCCATCAAGTAAGAGTTCTAGAAAGAAAGCATAGAGAGAATGAAGGAGAGGAAATTTTTTCCAAGAAATAATAGAGTAAATTCTCTCCAGCCTAAAGAAATACATGAGCACTGTGGCTGACAGGGCCCCTCAAGAGATGAACATGATACTAGAGAAGTAGCTTCCAAATTCTGAGTGAAAATCACTTGGAACATGTAATTATATACTCAGCCTATTATAAAGCTATCATTCATTGTTAGGGTAAAATAAAGATATTTTCAGGCATGAAAGAAGCCAAACAGTTTAAGACCCACAGATACTTTCTAAAATAAATAAATAACAGATGATGCACTCTAGCAAGAAGAAGAATAAAGACATGCAGAAGAAATGGGGTGCAAGAAACAATGGTGATCAAATAAAAGAGTAAAAGCGGTTTTTGAATAGTGAATAAGTGTTGATTGTTGAAAGTAAGGAATGTAAAATAGCACTGTGGATACACTATCTGAAAAGCTGACAGTATCCACAAATGCTAAGTATATGCATACCCCTCTGTTACCGGGTATATATCCAAAGGAAATGCATGAATATCTGTACGAAGAAGATAGGCACTAGAACGCTCACAATAGCATTATTCACAACACCCCCAAACTGGTACCAACACAAATATTCATCAGCAGTCCAAGAGAGAACTTCTGGAACAGTCATAGAATAGAATATTACGCAACACGGGAAAAGTACTACTGCTGTATGCTTTGGCGTATATGTGTCTCAAAGGTATAATGCTGAGCAAAAGAAGCCAGACACAAGGGAGTAGATATGAAGATTTCATTTATATAAAGTTGAAAAGCAGGATAAATGGATCTATGGTGATGATCAGAATCACGGTTTGCTTTTGGTAGGGGAAATGACTGGAAGGAGACTCAGGAAAGGCTTTTGGAGTACTGGTAGTGTTTTGCTTCAAGGGTGTGCTCACCTTGGAAACATTTATCAAGCTGTATACTTAAGGTCTGGACACATTACCACATGTATGCTATACTTTGAAATAAAATAATCATGGAATAAAACTTTTATGGAAGTGATAAATACGGCAGGGGAAAATAAAAGAGGGTGACATAACTACAGATAGTGTTTTAAATATAACGTTATTCATTTTTTACAGATTACAAAATTAGCAAGGAAAATTTGGTATAACAAAAGGTAAAAAAAATGAAAGAAATGACTAAAAAGTATTCTAAATAAAAAACAAAAATAGTATAAACAATTCTGATAATATCAGTCATCATAATAGATGTGAATGGATTAAATTTATTAATTAAAAGGAAAATACTCTGATTTGATCAAAATGCAAACTCCAGCTGTATGCCCTTTATGTGAGACACATCTAAAAGAAACAATCCAGAAAAACATGAAATTGAAGGAATGGAAATGTTAGTAAGAACAAAGAAAGATTAGTAATATTAAATTCAGATGAAATGGAATTCAAGGTCAAAGAATTTAATAAGTGAAAGAGAGCGTTCATACTGAACAAAAGAGCAATATTTACGTAACAAATAATAATCATTCTTTGTTGCACTTAAATCCTAGATTCAAAATACATAGGGTAGGCCAGGCATGGTGGCTCATGCCTATAATCCCTAGCACTTTAGGAGGCCAAAATGAGAGGATTGCATGAGCCCACAAGTTCAGGATCAGCCTATGAAACTTGGCGAGACCTCATCTCTACAATAAATCAAGAAAAATTAAACGGGTGTGGTGGCACATGCCTGTAGTTCCAGCTACTTGTAAGGCTAAGGCAGAAGGATCGCCTGAGCCCAGTAGGCTGAGGATGTGATGACTGCACTCCAGCCTGGGTGACGGAGTGAGACTCTGATTTAAAAAAAAAATACAGCCGGACTCGATGGCTCACCCTGTAATCCCGCACCTTTGGGAGGCTGAGGTGAGTGGATTGCCTGAGCCCGCGGGTTCGAAACCTGCCTGGGCAGCGAGACCTCATCTCAACAATAAATCAAAAAATCAGCCAGGCGTGGTAGTGCATGCCTGTAATTCTGGCTACTTGGAAGGCTGAGGCAGAAGGATCACTGGAGCCCAACAGGTCGAGGCTGCGGTGGCCGGGAGCAGCCACTGCACTCCAGTCTGGGCGACAGAGTGAGACTCCAACTAAAAAAACATACATAGGGTAGAAACCTGACAGAATTACAAGTAGAAAAAACTAGATCCCTAATACCTTAGTAGGCAATTTTAACAAAATTCTCACAGAAAAAAAGTAAAAGAGGATTTGAATTAAATAATGAGCTTTGTCTAATCACACACACATAAACACCTCTTTCTGCTTAACTAACAGAGATTACATATTTCTTTAACCACAAATGATATATTCTGAAAAAAACTGAGCACATACAAGGCCATAGAGGAAATCTTAACAAATTCCAAAAACCGTTCTTATTTAGGCCATATTCCCTGGTTGAAATTCAATAAGATGAGAAGTTAACAAAAACATCTAATAGCTCCTGTATTAAAGGGAAAATAAAAATATATGATCTACAAACTGTCTGAATGATAATATTACTAAATCTGTATTTTGCTGCCAAAGCAGTACTCAAAAGAAAAAGTATAACTTACATGCATTTATTAGAAAACAAAAAAGATTAAAAATAAATTAATGAAATTTTCAACTCAAAGAACTTAAAAATTTTTTAAGCCCAAAAAAGTTAGAATGATGTGATTAACACTAAAGTAGATGTGAATGAAAAAAATGCGGCTGATGAATAAAATAGACTTTTCAAAAGACAAAACTTTAATGGAACTAAAAAGGAGACAAATATAGACATATACATTTTTTTTAATTAGAAGGCAAAACTAAAAATGACTTCATATCAATACATTCAAAGACTTGAACAAACTAATTTTTGAGAGAACTATAAATTCTTAAATTTGGTTCAAGAACAAATATTGTAATTATCATAGAAGAAAAAGTTCTCAGATATCTCCCTTCTAGAGAGTTACAGTTGTACAGGAGGCTTCCACCCAAACTTCATTTGTGCAGATTGTTTCAGGACATAGGAAAAGATCAGAACCGTCTCAACTCATCTTACAGGGATATTATAACCCTGCAGCTTGAAACTACAGAGAACAGCTTAGGAAAATAGCGTGTCTGCCAATCTTCCTCAAAAATGTAGAAGCAAAAGTAGTAAGTAAGACACCAAATAGAACAGAGCTTGAAGAGCCTCACAGAGTACAGGGGTGTTGACCAAGATTACTTTCTAAGAATCACTGCATATTTTTTCTGTCTTAATTTACTTTTCCCCTTTTACATCCCTCTCTATCTCTGTCTACCTTTCTCCTTTTCTTTTTTATTATGAATACAGCTATCTACTTTTCATCTTTTCTGGATATGCTTTCTAATCTGTCTTTTTTTCTTAAGCTTTGCATTTTTGTTTCTTTTTTATGTCTAAATGTTTCCATGAAAATGAGTACCATTTTTCCACTTTTTGTTTTTATCTTTTTTTCTCTACTTCTCTCCCAATTAAGGTTAAAAAGTAAACAACAACAACAACAACACTTTGGGAGGCTGAGATGAGAGGATTGCCTGAGCCCAGGGAGGGATTCAAGACCAACCTGGGCAACTTGGTAAGACCTCATCTCTACAATAAATTACAAAATTAGCTGGGCATGGTAGTGTGCACCTGTAGTTCCAGCTACTTGGAAGGCTGAGGTGCAAGGATTGCCTGAGCCCAGCAGGTCAACACTGGAGTGGCCGTGAGCACATTACTGCACTCCAGCCTGGGCACCGGAGTGAGACTCTGAAACTCCAACTCAAAAAAAAAAAAAAAAAAAGAGCAGATTTTATACATTATTAATTGAATGTGTTCCTCATCCTTAATTTTAAACTAAGATGAACAAACCATTTTATAGTACAATGTATTGTCTTTTAAAATTAATTTTTTTAAGAATCAGCAAATTCAATTCAGCAGAATGTTGAAAGACATCTTAGGAATACAAGTATGTGTTAAACTTTAGAAAAAGTTACCAGTTTGAATTCCTGCTTTATTAGAGTAGTATCCATAAAGAACAAAAATATCTTTTAAAGTAACCAACATACATACTTTTATGTTAAAGAAACAAACACAAAGTTTCTAAACAACAAGACGCCACTGCACACCTATCAGAATGACCACAATCCAGAACACCAACAACATCAAAAGCAGGAGAGAGTGTGGAGCAACTTCCATTCGTTGCTGATAGAAACGCAAAACAGCATAGCCACATCAGAAGACAGTTCGGCAGTTTCTCATAAGACTAAACACACTCTTACAATACAACCCAGTAATCAATGCTCTTTAGGATTTATCCAAAGAAACCGAAAATGTATGTTTAAACAAAAACCTTACACAGACATTTGCAGCAACTTTATTCATAATTAACCAAGCTTGGATACAGCCAAGATGACCTTCAGTAGGTCAATGAGTAAATAAACTGTGGTGCATCCAGACAATGGAATATTATTCAGCACTGAAAAGATATGAGCTCTCAAGACATGAAACGCCAGGAAAGGGACTAAAATGCATATTACTAAGTGAAAGAAGCCAGTCTGAAAAAGCTACAAACAGTATGATTCCAACTATATGACATTTGGGGGAAAGCAAAAAGATGAGGGGTTGCAGCAGTTTGGGGAAGAGAGGGATGACTAGGCAAGAGCAAAGAGGATTTTTAGGGCAGTGAAACTCTTCTGTGTGATACTACAATGGTGGACACATGTCATTATGCATTTGTCCAAACCCACAGAATGTACCACACCAAGAGAGAGCCTTATGTCAACTATGGATTCTGGGTTGTTATTGGTCAATGTAGCTTCATTGTTGGTACAAAATGGACCACCACTCTGGTGGGGATGTTGAGCGCAGGGGAAGCTGTGCGTGTGTGGGGGTGGAGGACATATGAAAAATCTCTGTACCTTCCGCTCAGTTTTGTTGTGAACCTAAAACTGCTCTAAAAATAAAGTCAATTTTTAAGTGAGGAAAAACACCCCAAAGTTACTAACAAATTAGGTTGTCTTAGTATGATAAAGGGCATCAGAATGCTTTGGTAATCATCATAGTTAATAATAAAATAAAAATAAACAAAATTAGTATTGTTGTTCTATTCAAGGTTGTTATTGGAGATTCTAGCCAATACTGTATTACACAGAAAAAATGGTATTAATAATGGAAAAAAGAGACAAAACTGAGATTATTTGCAGACCAAACGATCACTTGCCCGGAAACCTCTCCAGAGAATCAATTGACAAACCAACAAGAGAGTTTGGAGGCACAGCCAGATGTAAGATCAGCATAGAAAAATCAATAGCTTAATTACATACCAGCAAAAACCAATTAGAAAAGGAAATGAACAATGAACTCGTTCTTAAAAGCAACAAACCCCATAAAATTTCTAGCAAGAAACCTAATAAAAATCCTAAGAACTATATTAAAAAGCAACCAAAGCTTACTGAATAGCCTTCAGTAGAGTGAACTATATCAATTCTCTCGCAAATTAACCTATGAATTCAATGAAATCCCATTGAAAGCTCAGTAAGACTATTAATTGTATATGGCAAGATGGTTTCTTTCCCCTGGAAGGGAATCCAGAAATAGCCAAAAAAATTTGGAAAAAGAAAAACAAGGAACAACTTTCCTCATCAAATATTCAAATTCTTACAAAATTATAGCATGTTAATCTACAGCAAGTGTGACTTGCTATAGAAAAATCCAAAGAAGAGAGAAAAAAACCCAGAAATAGATTGTGTACATATGAACCAATAACTTATCATGAAATTGACTTTAAAATCAGTGGCAAAACAATGAAATATTAAAAAATAATTGGGATGGGGCATTTGACTATATAAAAAAATTCTATATAGCGTAATCACATAAAATACTTAAAACAAATTATAAACAAATGACTTTAAAAGGCAGACTTTAAAAAAAAACTATCTTACAATCTCAATAGAATGTACTTCCTCTTTAATACATAAAATCTACAAAGCCAAAAAAAGTATAATTTAGAGACAGACACAAACAATTTAAAACTTGTTTGTCAAATAGTAACATCTTTACTTTTTTTTTTAACATAACACACAAGTGGTAGGCTGGAAAAAAATAGTCACAGCATCTAAAAAGGAGGAGTAACATCCAGAACATGTAAAGAGGTCCTACAAATCAATAATAACAAGTCCGGTCTTTACAGATGCTGTCGTCTTGAGCCTAATCAGCCATGGTCAACCCCACGATGTTCTTTGACACTGCCGTCAACAGAGAATCATCGGGTCACGTTTCCTTTGCAGACAAAGTTCCAAAGATAGCAGAAAGTTTTCATGCTCTGAGCACTGGAGATAACAGATTTGGTTATAAGAGTTCCTGCTTTCCCAGAATTATTCCAGGGTTTATGTGCAAGAGTCGTGATTTCACATGACATAATGGCACTGGCAGCAAGTCCATTTATGGGGAGAGATTTAATGATGAGAACTCCATCCTGAAGCACACAGGTCCTGGCATCTTGTTCATGGCAAATGCTGGACCCAACACAAATGGTTTCCAGTTTTTTATCTGTACCGCTAGGACCAAATGGCTGGATGGCAAGCATGTAATCTTGGGCAAGGTGAAAGAGGGCATGGGTGGTATGCGAGCCATGGAGGCTTTGGGTCCAAGAATGGCAAGACCAGCCAGAAGATCACCATTGCCAACTGTGGCCAACTCTAATAAATTTGACTCGTTTTACCTTAACCACCAGACCATTCCTTCTGTAGCTCAGGAGAACTTCTCTCCATACCATGTGTTCACAATATCCTATAATCTTTGTGCTGTCGCTGCAATTCTTTGTGTTCCACATTTTCCTTATTTCCTTCCATGTCTAGGTGGATTGCAGAGAAACAAAAACTAAATAACAAAAGTCAAATAAATAATAATTAAAAGATCAAATAAATAAGGTGGGAAGAGTATATGAAAATGTAATTTACAGATAAAAGAATTATAAATGCCCAAAAAAGAAATGTAAAGATGAGTAACTTCAGAAATGATATTCAAGGAAGTATAATTGAAATGAAAACAAAATATTTTTTTCTCTATTATACTGGCAAAAGTTAAATAGTAACATCAAGTGTTGGGTAGGGTGTGGGGAAATGAGCATTCTCATACATTTTTGGTAGGTAGGAGTATTGACACAGCTTTTTTGAAGGGCAGCTTAGTAGTAGCTATGGAAACTTAAGAAGTGCATATGGTTTGAAGGAGCAATTGCACTTCTAGAAATCTATCCTTCAGAAACACATGCACGGGTGCACAAAGACATATGCACAATGGAATTCGTTGTAGCATGGTTTGTATTAGTCATAACGATCCATCAGAAGGCAGGGGAGGGCAGTGGTGACCCAGATCTGACTCTCCCATAAGGGTGACATCAGGAGGCTACTGAGCCTTCCAGCACCCTCGAAGGGTAGTGTGTCCTACCACATTGGCTCAAAGCAGGCAGCAAAGTGGTGTGCATGGGTGGTCCCTCCTGGCCCTGTCCAGGTCCCACGATGATAGCTGTGTGCTGTGGGCAGGTTAGTTCCTTCCTATCCAAGGTCCCATCCCTGAGAACAATAATAATAATAATAGTACTGCACCAGATTGCTGTGAACATTAACTGTGACAACCAGACTGTACTCAGACATTCCCCTGGCTTTTTCCCAGTTTCCATCAGAAAACCTGGGGAAACAATATGTGAGGTCAGAAAAGACGCCCTTTGGTGATCAGGGGCTGAGAGGAGAGTCAAGCCAACTCGGCCTGCATCCTCACTGGAAAGGCTGGAGAGGATGACATGAACCCTCCTGATCCTTTCATATGACTATTACCGTGATGACAAGGATAACCCCAAGGAGTCTGGTAAGAGACCGGCTTCACTTCAGCCTCAAGTCCGACTAGAAAACACCAGATAACCTCCAGCTCCTCCTCCTCGTTTGCAGACCCGACTCTGGTGTCCACCATATCTCTCCCCTCCTGGGTGCTCAGTTGAGTGTGTCCCTTCTTCACCCTCTGGAGCCATGTCTTCTGAGACCTTTTCTGCACCCCCTCGGGTCCCTGTGGCCTTCCATGGACCATCTCCACCCACTGCAGCATCAGCACCTACACAGGTCACGTCATCTCTCAGCAAACACTTTTTTTTCTTTTGTGTTCCAGGCTCTGACATGCATAGCGTGTGGGTTTTAATTCAGGGATCCATAGCTAAGTTTTGGGGTACAGACACAGATGCAGACAAGCACAAAACTGTACCAGCTCCATGATGGTGTAAGCAGGAGGGAGGTGTTGGGAGCTTTGACAGGGGCTAGTCTTTTAGCTCTATTTGCAATGTAGACACATGCTTTCTACTTAGATGTTTTGCATGACTGAGAAGGGGTGATGGAGATTATGGGAGGGAGAGTAAGACTCCCAGAGCCACACTCCGGGGTGGCCCCTACTCTGACAACAAGGCTCCCACAGCTGCTCAGAGCACATAGGGTACACAGGTGTCTGGCCCTTCCCTTTCCTTGCCAATTTGTGCAAAAGGCTGGAAAACCATTTGGCCAAGCAGGTGACTAGAATGACCCCTGAGCGCTCGAAGGAATTGTGCCAATTTGTAGCTCTTATTACAGTGTAATGTTATGTCTCTAAAAGTGTGTGTGCACGTGTAATGAATTTATAAGGATCAAACTATAAGAGTCTTGTGGTGGGGAGGCAGGGTACAGCTCTGTAACTTCATATTCAAGCGGCTTGGAGTCAAAGTAACCCCGTTTGGGACTGAGAGCTGGGGGCAGGAGAGTGAATGGCTCCCCTGGGAGGTTTCTCCCAGGCCAGGTGCCAAAAGCGTGTCTCCATCTGGGCTTTGGGTCTGGGCTAGCAGGGTGCCAAGTCTCCCTGGGGAGGAGATTCTTCTCCCTTCCTCACACCCACACCCATTCCTGCCACAGGTCAGGAAAACTAACCAGAGCCACTAACCAGGCTGCCTTCAGCCCAGCTCCAAATCCCATACCCAAGGGCCAGGCAGGCAATGCTCCATGGGGCATGACAAGACTACAGTGGGGCCCTGGAATGGGCTCCTTCTTCTGAGCAGGTATTTTTCTAAGTCGATTACATGTACTGACTCATGCAATCCCATAAGTAGGTACTGTTCTTATCCCTGTTTTACAGATGGGGAAACTGAGGCATGGAGAAAAAATGTTTTTTAAAGGGCAGTATAGCTTGTTGAAGATCATACAAGTAGCAGAGTTGGGATTGAAATGCAGGCTCTCTGGCCCCAGAAACTTTGCTCTTAGTCACTCTTTTCTCTCTCTCTCTCTCTCTCTCTCTCTCTCTCTCTCTCTCTCTCTCTCTCTCTCTCTCTCTCTCAAAAAAAGAGCAGTTGATACATAGTAGGCAAGTTCACATTTATTCATTCATTCATTCATTCACTCAGTCACTGAATGACCCCTAGCAGCTCGAATGTGAAATTATAGAGCTGTATCCTGCCTCCCCACCACAGTATTCTTGTAGTTTGAGCTTTATGAGTTCATTACATATGTACACACAAACTTTTTTTATTTTAAGTTGGCTGCTTACTCTGTCACCCAGGCTGAAGTGCAGTGGCACACTTATAGCCACTGCAGCCTCAACCTGCTTGGCTGATCCTTCTACCTCAGCCTTCCAAGTATCTGGAACTACAGGTGCACAGCACAACACCCGACTAATTTTTTGATTTATTGTTGCCAAGTTGCCCAAGTTGTCTCGAACCCCTGGGCTCAGGCAATCAGGCATGAGCTACCACACTCGCCTCACACAGACTTTTAAAGGAATAACATAACTGTAATAAAAGCTACAAATTGGCACAATTCCTTCGATTACTCAGGGGTCATTCTAGTTGCCTGCTTGGCCAAATGGTTTTCCAGGCTTTTGCAGTCAATTTCTTGAGTGCCTGTCTGTTCTGAGCCCTGTGCTAGGTGCTAGGAATTCAGTGATGAATGGAATTTCTTTTCTGAAGTTTCTCTCTTATTCTTAGTAAATGTGTGTGTGGCTGTGTATGTAGAAGGCAGTAGTGGTTGAGGATCAACCATCAATAAATGAATGAGCAACAAAGATTCAGAGCATGATCTTTTGCCAGGAGGGAAAAATGTAGTGGGAGAAGTCTGTCAGGGTGATGTCTGAGCTGAGACCTGGGTGCTGAGGACCAGTGTTCCACAAAGGGCAGGTGAGAGCTGCAAGGACAGGGCCAGGTGACCTGATCTCTACACAGCGGGCTCCTCCAAGTGTCCCCTTGAGGCCTCTCTGCTCTAAGCTCTGCTCTGGCCTGAGATCAGTGGCTTCCCTTGCCCCAGCCTACCTGCCCTTTCCAGCCCCTGTGAGCTCTGGCAATGCTCTGGGCTAGTCGCCATGTCTGGACCTGCTCTGGGTGTACAGCAGGGCCTTAGGGTTCTAATCACACACCTCCCAGAAGTAGGGGGAAGAGCCTGTGCTTGAAACAGCCCAGGAATCCTGGCCTCCACCAGGGTATGGGTCTGCCTTTCAGATCACAGCTGTGTGTGTGTGTGTGTGTGTGTGTGTGTGTGTGTGTGTGTGTGTAGAGAGGCTAGTTAGAGGAAACATGATCCAGGCTAAACAAGCCCTGCTCTTAGCAGCCTCGGCCACCTCGCTGAGAGCTCTTGACCCGTTTGGTTTTGCTGAACCAACCTCTCTCTTTTCACACTTCAGTCCTTGGCCATCCATGTTCCCTGCCTCTCCCTCCCCCAACCAGCTCCGCTCAGGAGAGCTGTGATAAGAGGGTGACCTTCCTGTGGTACAGCCCCAGGGGGAAGTCGCTGGGGTGCAGAGAAACCTGGCTGTCCCTGGGCTAAGCAGCCATCCGCTCAACTGAATAGTTAAATCCAGAGCTAAAACTGAAGCTTAAAATTCTGAAAAGAAAAAAAAAAAAGGAAACTGGGGCCAAGAAAGCAGATCCTGACTTTCTGTTTGAGCCACTCACGCTTTTCAGTGGGCTTGTTCCATCTGGAGGCTTTGTTTTTCCCTGGGAATTTCCTGGGTTTAGGCAGAGCAGGTGGGAAGTGAGCACCAGGCCAGGGAACAATGGACCGAGTAGCTTCATTGTCTGGGTTTGCATTCTCTCTTTCTGTGATGCACACACACACACACACACACACACACACACACACACACACACTCATTCACATTGACGCATGCACAACACACCCTGATGCAGATGCAGCACACTCACACTGCACATACAGCAACTCTGACAACAGATGGCTGCTCAAATGGTGTACTTAAAGAGGCTTGAATTAAGGGACTTGTCACAAAGGTGTGGGAGGGGCTGGTTTTGTCAGGTGGTGTGTCTAGTCTAGGGAATGAGTTGCATTGGTCTGTAGCAGTGAGGGCCATCCTGCACCCTCTGCCAGGGACTGCTCTATGAGTGAGTGTGTGACCTGTGGCCAGCCAATGCTATTCCAGAAGATTGTCAGTGGCTTCTGGAAAGGATTGCCTTTGTCCCAAAAGAGAGAACCACACTAGGACAGAACCCTTGTTGCACCGGCTCTGTCCTCGTGGGCAGAAAGGATGCTCAGAGCTGAGGAGGCAGAAGGAAAGCAGCCCCAACATCACCCACATTCTGAGCAGAAAGATTCTAGGCAGGACCTTGGTCCTTAGCAGACCCAGACTTTCACCATTCTGCCCATGCTCCATACAGGCAGGTGGACTTCAAAGAGGGAAGAGAAGGGAGTCACTAAATGTCAGGGAACATGGATGACCACTAAATGCCACATGCTGAATTCTTGCTGGAAATCTTAACCAGTAGACTGGCCAAGAATGTTATGCCAATGAGCATCCCTGCCTGTGGCAACAAGAAGCTGGGAAAGGAGACCCTCTCAGCCATCAACACCTTCCAGAGGCTGGACAGGGAAGAGGGTGGTGTGGTATCTTCCACAAACTGAGAGTTCTGTGAAAGCCAAGTAGTGTTCGCCACATTTTGGCCAGGTGTGTTTTAGGGACAGACTTTGCTATGGTTTGGATTTTTGAACCCTCCAAATCTCATGTTGAAATTTTATCCCCAGTGTTGGAGGTGAGGCTTAATGGGAAGTAGTTTGGATCTCTCAGGAACGCTTTTCCTGGGAAAGGGGGAGTGAGTGTTCCTGCTCTGTTAGTTCCCAAACGGCTCCCCTGAGAGTCGTTTGTTAAAAAGAGCTTGACATCATTCCTCACCAGGCTTCCTGTCTGCACATGCCAGCTCCCTTTCCCTTTCTACCATGAGTGGAAGCAGCCTGAGGCCTCACCAGGAGCAGATGTTGGTGCCATGCTTCTTGTACAGCCTTCAGAACCATGAGCCTGATAAAACCCTTCTCTTTGTAAATTGCCCGGCTTCAAGTAACAACACAAGTAGACTAAGGCAGGCCTCGGCATCAACTGTCTCCAAGGCCTCTCCAAAGTCTATCTTCCTCTCTGGGATCAGAAAGAGCTTCCTAAGGAACAGCTTGGATCAGCTTCTTCCCCTGTTCCAAAAATCAAGACTTCTGCACTGCCTGCCTCAGGGCTTTAGACCTTGTACTTGGCTTTCAAGGCCTCCACCTCATGGTCCAGAATTCCTCCTCCACACCCTGCCCCATTGACCTCCTACTCTGGGTCCTGTCACAGCCTTCCCTAGGTCCCCCCTCCCCTTGACCCCTATTAGTCCATTGTCCTCTAACAAAGAGGTTCTTGACAGTGGTACAGGGATAAATTTGGGAAGTTAATTTGAACCTAATCCCACTCAAAAGCACTAATGACTCAGGCAAACCCTTTATTGAAGATTACATTGAGATGGGAGAGAGGGTTCTATTGTATATTACTTAATGAAATCTATTAAACTGCTTCGTGGCATAATAAAAATAGGTATTAGGTCTTTGTCCCAGTTCCTAGAACAGAATTCCTAAAGCCCTTGGGATTTCCTGAGTGATACGAATATCTTTTGTTATTCATAATGAACCCTTTGGGGACTCAACTGAATTTATATTAATGAGATGACACAGAGTGAGGCCCCTAGATAGCTTCAGGATGGGAGCTGGTCACCAGAAAGACCAAACAAATGATTAGAGCATAGGAACTTTTAGCTTATCTCCTAACCTCCAGGGCAGGGATAGAAGGAAGGCTAGAGATTGAGCTAAAAAAAAATTCTTAAGGCCAGCGCGGTGGCTCATGCCTATAATCCCAGCACTTTGGGAGGCTGAAGTGAGAAGATTGCCTGAGCCCATGGGTTCGAGACCATCCTGGGTAACTTGGTGAGACCTCGTCTCTGCAATAAATAAAAAAGATTAGCCAGGCGTGGTGACATGTGCCTGTAGTTCCAATTACTCGGAAAGCTGAGGCTGAGGGACCACCTAAGCCCAGCAGGTCAAGGCTGCAGTGGCCGTGAGCATGCCTCTGCACTTCAGCCTGGGTGACAGAGTGAAATTCTAAAAAAAAAATTCTTAAATAAGAGTCAGAGAGTTTCTGAGTTGGCGAACACCTCCACATGCTAAGAGGGTGGCACATCCTCACGTTGTCCCTAGTGACAGAGGCTCCTGCCTTGGGACTCTTTCAGACCTCAGCCAATATAACACTTCATTTGGCTATTCAATTGGACACTTTATAATACATTTTAATAGTAAGTATAGCACTTTCCTGAGTTTTGTCAGTTGTTCTAGTAAATTATCAAACCCAACAGGGGTAGTGCAGAAGTATGCATAGCCTGGCACCCCCTTTGGGGTTGTCATCCAGACTGTCTTATGGGGCTGAGCCCTTAACCTGTAGATCTGCACTTACTCCTGGAGTTAGTATCAGAACTGAATTTATCTGAGATACCTATTTGTGTCAGAGACTGGAGAATTCATTGGTATAGGAGGAAAAAAAAAACCCATGCAATTGATGTCAGAAGACAACACTGCCACTTTTAACTACAACCTCTTTCCCCAGATTTTCTCACCCTGCTACTTCTGTCCTTTCTCCTTCCTTTACTCCAGACCCCACTCCTCCAACCCAGCTGACTCTTCCTCTACTCCCCACCCATATCTGAAAATCCATCCACATCTTGCAACTCAACAAAAGCCTCAATGCTAGCCTGAAAGTCTCAACAGAGCAAACAACCCCAAACCTAGCTGTTTATTACTTTTTGGGGTCTACCGGAGATGGGAAAAAACAGTGCAAGTCAGCCCCGTCCTACAGCTGAGGAGCCCAAGGTTCAGAAAGGAAAATAGTTGCAGAAAGCTGGGAGATGCTGTGCACTGCGGTTGGGAGCTGCTCCTTCAACCACTTTCCCCAGTAGTCCCTGAACCCAATCTTCCAGTAGACTCCTCCTGCAGGCCTACACGTGAGCATCCTCCCTACCCATCAGGGCTCTATTCCTCACCAGTGGGTTTCCAGATTGTAGCCTAGAGGAAAACTTTAATCTGTGTGTAGTGGGATTTTTAAAAAGGACAGGTGAAGAGCAGTGAAAATAACCTGTCTTTAAGCCACTGAGCATGCGTTTTAGCATCCAGAAAAAACATCTTCCTGAGGCAGAAGATCCATGGATAGAGTTACTGAACAGTAGGAGACATGAATATGCTATTATCATGACACACCTGTTCACACAATGGATTGCGATTTTGTCTCTCTGTGCTATTTCAGTGTGAGAAATTTCTTGGTTGTTATCAGTATATTTTTCTTATGTGGATCTTCTCAGAAAACAGAAAGGGATCAATGACTCATCCATTCGTCAGTTGTGCATGATGTTACTAGTGCTTACTAGTTGGTTTCCTCCTTCCTTCTCAGGGAAAATAGCACTTCTCAGCCCTTGTAGTTGGGTAGGGCATGCAACTAGCTCTGGCCTATGGAACGTGGAGGGAAGTGCTGAGCCACTGAGGCAGGGAAAGCTGGTGGTCAGTTATCTAGTCCCAGAGGCTCACTCTTCCCTGCTCACTTCACCTAGGAAGCCACATGTTCCAGGTGGTGAGATTCAAGCATGGCAGAGCCTCTCTGTTAGCCAGGATTGCCTCCTCCACCCCACATTTTGTCTGAGTGAGAAATAAAACATTATGGTATCAACCCCAAAATCTTGGACACTTTTACTGAGTTATACTTTACATATAATGAGATGCATAGATACTAAGTGTACAGCTTGAGGATTATTGACAAATGTAGACACCATGTAGCCACTACCCTAATCGAGACATAGAAGGTTTCCATCCCCTACAAACATCCCTCAAGTCATTTTCCTGTCAATTTTCATCCTCCTTCCCTGACAACAGTGTTTTGCAGTTTTCAGGGAACAAATCTTGCATTTCTTTGGTTAAATTCTTTTTGAAACTATTGTAAGTGGAGTTTTCTTAATTTCACTTTTGGATTGCTACTTGCTAGTGTGTATTAATAGAAGTTATGCTTGTATATTGATCTAATATCTTGCAACTTTGCTGAACGTGTTCATTAGCTCTAATAATTTGTGCGTGTATATAAACCCCTTAGGATTTTCTGTATATGAGGTCATGTCATCTACAAATAGAAATGGTTTTATTTCTTCCTTTCCAATCTGGAAGATTTTTATTTTATTTTCTTGTCTAATTGCACTGGTTAAAACTCTTCCATGCAATGTCAAATAGAAGTGGAAAAGCAGATATCTCTGTTCTTCAGCTTAGGAGAAAAGCTTCTCTCTGGCTTTTAACATGGACAAAGCAAATTGCTTTTTTATTCTACTAACACTTTTTTTCCTTTTGTCTGCTTCTGAAGAACCAAATTTAAGATTAGCAACCTTGGCCAGGCGCGGTGGCTCAAGCCTGTAATCCCAGCACTTTGGGAGGCCGAGGCAAGAGGATTATTTGAGCCAAGGGGTTCAAGACCAGCCTGGGTAACTTGAGAGATCTCATCTCTACAATAAATCAAAAAATTAGCCAGGCGTGGTAGCACAAACCTGTAGTTCCAGCTACATGGAAGGCTGAGGTGGAAGGATCGCCTGAGCCCAGTAGGTTGAGGCTACAGTGGCCGTGAGTGTGCCACTGCATTTCAGCCTGTGCTACAAGGGTGAGACTCCAACTAAAAAAAAAAAAAGAATAAGAATTTTCAAAGGGGGTTGCACTGACAGTCTAGAATTAACCAGAATGTTTATTAAAAATATAGAATTCCTGGGAGGCTGAGGAGGAGGATCACATTGATAGAAAAGTTATATAAATCACAAGGCTTACAATTACATTGATACTATAAAATTCAAACTTATAACCTCTCAGAAAAAGGGAGTAAAGGGAAATTTGCATCTTTCAGTTGATGAGGTGTAGACTACAGGGAAGTCAAGGATCCCCTGAAGCTACTTACTGGGAGTGCATCAGAGATCAGGGGAAGCGCACCTTTTATTAGCTCTCGGTAACATTGTTCAGGAATGTACAGGAGTGCTTGCACCCTTGCCATGTCCTTCTCTAGGGGCTGTGACAATATGGACAAACATTAGCGGGTCTCTGTACCGTTTCTCCACTGTCAGTTGAGCCATGATATCTATCATGGGACTAGCTATGTCATGCTGCCTTAACATAAACATGCCTATGGTTCTTTCCTTCCGCTGGTTTTCATGCTTCATAGGCTTAGTTATGAGCACAGGAATTCTATTAATGCATTGGGTACAAAGTGTGACAGCTAAATATATTAGCATGCTATTATAAACATGTTAAGAGGAACCTCCCTATGCCTGAAAGGAGGCCTGTAACCCTGATGAGAGGCAAGAAAACGTGTCGGGAAACCCATCAGAGGCCTTTCCAGGCACCTTCTGAGAGTAAGCCTCTGCATCACCTACAGCATTAATGCTGGTTTCGTTTGGCTGAGCATTGCCATGACGTTCCCCAATGCATCTGGGAAAAAAAGTGCAACACTCGGTATAGATAATGCACATGTGCCTCCTTGAGACGTGGTAAGAATATCTAAAGCCATTTGATTTTGTAGCACTGAACTGAGCTAAGCCTTCAATGTAGAGGAACACACTTTCCAGCCCTATATTGGGTGAAAAGAGATTAAGGACATAATTATACTATTTAAAACAGATTTAGTCCATCAAGTGTGCAGATAGGGCTAGTTGGCTATGTTCGTTTTTTGCAGAGTGCTTTATTTGTGTCCTTGGGCCCTTGGAAAGCCCAGGGTGCATTTACTAAGCCATTCAGGGGGAAGGCAAAAGACCATCAATTAGTACCACAGAGCCACCAAGTCTCATTGGGAGCTCACCAGTATACCCCTGGCCTCTGAGTCCAATTGGTGGTAAACAAATCTCTGTCCTTAAGGACAATAAGGTCTACCATATTCAGGTGTGAGCCTTATAATCCCATTTCATATTTGACTGGTACAAAAGGGTGAAATTGTGGCCTAGTTTATTTATAGTTTTCTTAATGGGCCATTGCTGCAAACTAATCCTTGATAGGTCATTACTATTAGCTGTTCGACTTCCCACTCTGAACTCTTGAATGTACAGATCTAACTGCTTTCAGTCAGTCCCCTGGAGGGGTGAGACCCATCAGGGAAGCCCAGAGGCTCCTGAGAGTACGAGTTGCCCACAAGTTCAACAATTTGGGTGATAGAATGTACTAGCATAGGAATAGGCCCACTCTAAATACACATTTAGTAAGAATTATTTTGTTTGCTTAAATAGCAGCTTTAAGTTCTGTATCAGCTGTACTGTCCATTGAGGCTGTTGCTCCGGTCTGGGAACAGGGTCTTTTTGTTTAGGCATATACTTTTTCACTCGGGAATAGTGTATTCAAGGCTTCATGTTTGTAGGCTTTGATTGCTGTAGATGAATGTGAGTAGGGTGCCATAGGGTTCCTTCCTCTTTTCTCGTAGCTGTTGGTTGGGTCCTTCCTCTTCCCAGTCTTTTAGCAGCACTTGCTCCCCTGGGTGGAAGGGATGTCTGGGTTCTCCGTGGTCCAGGAAGTTCCTAAGGGCAGCAAGCTTATGAACTTTGATTAAAATTTGTCTCAAATAGACAACGTATTTCCTTATGAGCACCTGTGTCTGTGGCCCCATTTCCTTCAGAGGTATAGGAAAAAGGCCTACCATAAACAATTTTAAAGGTACTTAAATCAATCCCACTTTGGGGACTGACTTGGACCCTGAGCATTGCAATACCAAATAGCTATGCTTAATTTACTTGTGTCTTCAAAGATTCCTAGTGATTATTATGCTAAACCACAAATTAAAAGTTTGGGCTGTTCTAGTTTTACATCTGATGGAGTTTTCTTTGGATTTGCTGAGGGGTGGGGTAGGCTGCTGCTTAGCCTGCAGTAAAATGTAATTTTAAAAATGTTTGAATGCCTCCTAAAACCTACCTATGGGAAATGTGTCTATGTCTAACCCTGTGCTAGCTACCCTACCTCGATTCCCCGTTAGAGATTTTCGATCCCATAATTATACGGGGTGCTGAGGGGCGAAGGTCCGTTTTTTAGCTTCTTCAGAGCTGGAGTGGGCATACGCCTGCCTAGCCAGAGATTGAAAATCTCTCCTTGTCTGATCTAAGGCATCGGGATCTGTTCAGCAGTGGCATTATTTGCAAGCCCTGGCTGGAATCCTTTCATGACTGTTGTGTGGGCATAGAATTGCTGGATTCTGGAAGAAACAAATTTAGTCAGACAGTTAAAGAGACATGGACCAAAATTTAGCAGGATTATAATGATTACAATAGGCTTTAAAAAAGGAATGCCTGCCGGGCTCGGTGGCTCAGCCTGTAATCCCACGCCTTTGTGAGGCTGAGGTGAGTGGATTGCCTGAGCCCGCGGGTTCGAGACCCGCCTGGGCAGCGAGACCTCATCTCTACAATAAATCAAAAAATCAGCCGGGCGTGGAGCGCATGCCTGTAATTCCAGCTACTCGGTAGACTGAGGAGGAAGGATCACCGGAGCCCAACAGGTCGAGGCTGCGGTGGCCGGAAGCGACCACTGCACTCCAGTCTGGGCGACAGAGTGAGACTCCAACTCAAATAAATAAATAAATAAATAAATAAAAAGGAATGCCTGAAGGAAACCCCTCTTTCTTCAGGAAGTGGAACAATTAGGTGAAGACAGGAATACATTTTGACAATTTTAGGTGGTTGCTGATCAACTTTTGTACAAAAGCTACACGGTCTACAGTTGCCAGCATAACTTAAATGATAAACTTGAATTTCTGTGGCTTTATTATAAGTATCAGCTTTTGGAGTTTTTAATGTATTTCTGGACTGTAGTGGCAAACTGACAGATTTTTTTTGGATTGTAATTTGAACCAGGCACTCAAGTGAATCTTATATAAAATTTGAAGAGAAATTCGAAAATGTTTGGAGACTTGCACCCAGAAAAGACTTCATGATGTCATTTAAATTATAGAAAATGATAGAACTAAAATAAAAACAATGAACAAGAGAATTTTTTAAAAATGTACCAGTTTCTTTTGAAACAACTTTTCAGTTTACATTTTTGTTAAAACAACTTGTAGGATTCATTTACTTATTATACTTAATATGTCTTATTTGTACACAAAGTGTAACAAGATTGTTTGCCATATAGACCCTTTTAAAATTAGCTTTGTTGGAACTTTTTCCTATAAGGAATTCTAGATTAACTTAAACTTCAATCTTAATTCTATAGCAGTCTGTTAGAAATACTATTTCAGTTAGAGCCTTGGTAACATAACCAATGTTACAAAAGAAAACAGATCCTTATTGAACTTACGCAAACAACTATACTTATTTGGGGGGGGAACCCTGTAAATCGCTCTAAGAAAAAGATTTTTCTTTTAACTTTGAAAAATATATAACAAGAATAATTGGTAATACTTTAAACACATAATTTACCCAATTTGAGGTTTTCATTGACTCAGTTTATGCATTTAACCCTTGTTTTGTTAGCAGTCATATTGGGTTAATAATCCTCATGAGCCCACGCTTTTTTAAAAAATTAAAAACACACAAGTTTTTAATAAGATTTCTGGAAGATTTTAAATTTGTTAGAAATTTGCAGCTAATGACACCTTTTAGATTTTAGCTATCTTTTTTTTTTTTTGAGTTGGAGTCTCACTCTGTCGCCCAGACTGGAGTGCAGTGGCCGCTCCCGGCCACCACAGCCTCGACCTGCTGGGCTCCGGCGATCCTTCCGCCACAGCCT
>NW_007057637.1:323597-324678 GCF_000164805.1 Carlito syrichta | reverse complement strand
AGGCAATCCACTCACCTCAGCCTCCCAAAGGCGCGGGATTACAGGCTGAGCCACCGAGCCCGGCTGATTTTAGCTATTTTGACTATGTATGTGACTAATCTGACAAACCTTTAACAGTTTGAATTTAAAGACATGTTTGCTGACAACTTAAATGCAAAAAAGTACTACAGACACCGGGCTCGGTGGCTCAGCCTGTATTCCCGCGCCTTTGGGAGGCTGAGGTAAGTGGATTGCCTGAGCCCGCGGGTTCGAGACCCGCCTGGGCAACTTGGCGAGACCTCATCTCTACAATAAAATAAAAAAATCAGCCGGGCGTGGTAGCGTGTGCCGGTAATTCTGGCTACTCGGAAGGCTGAGGCGGAAGGATCGCCGGAGCCCAGCAGGCGAGGCTGCGGTGGCCGGGAGCGGCCACTACCCTCCAGTCTGCGCGACAGAGTGAGACTCCAACTCAAAAAAAAAAAAAGTACTACAGAAGCAAAGTTTTCTATTTTAAGGTATTTAGCAGAAATGATATTTAACCAATAGACCAATAGACAGACAAAATGAAAGTATTCTATTTTACTAATTTTTAACATTGTAGCTACTTACTAAGGGTTAATGGCTGCGGGGGCCCGCCCCGCCAGGGTCGTGGGAAGTGTTGAAGGAGAGACGGATAGGCGAACGACGATCATATACTGGACACCTGCTTCTTGAACAGATGACAATTTAATGCTAGTTGACACAGAGCTTTTATACCATTCATGAAGGGGCAAGACAAAGAAAACTCTTTCACATACATATCTTTTAAAAGTTACCAGCTAGTGGTCTTAGTAGCAAACAAACCAAGATTCCCATAGGCTTTAGTAGCAAATAAGCCAGGAATCTCATAGGCATTAGACAAGTCCTATTCATAAAGCCAACAATGACACTCTCAGTCCAATGTCCCAAATTACAAATGTTTCAAGAAAGTTTCTTTAAGTATATATTTCTTTATGTGTCAGGAATATTCTCATCTTAGGCTCTTATGTTCTTCAGAGTCCTGTGATCGCCTCCCTTGTCCAGATGTCCTTGTTACTTTTCTCTTATCTTGCAGTGCTTGTTT
>NW_007057637.1:321576-323437 GCF_000164805.1 Carlito syrichta | reverse complement strand
CTTATTATATTATGAGTTTAGTGAAAACCTACTCTATAAATGTTAATTTAGAGTTATAAGTTTATAGTTTTAATTATAGAATTAAGTAAAAACCTTAACATTAATCTTTATCCTAAGTTAGTGAAAACAGTGTTATAAATCACCTACATAACTCCTAGATAAGTGTTAGAACTTATAATGAATACATAATGAACTTATTATAAACTTGTGCTTCTAAAAAATCCTTATGTTTAAACACTAAACTGCATAATCCTAAATCTAATAAGGTGTGAATATACTTATATCATTTATACTTGAGCAATATCTACTAACTTATAACCAAGTGAAAGAAAGCATTCTTGATGTGCTTCAGAGTTTAACCCTTGCATATGTTAGAAAAGGCCAAGTGGCATAGTGGGAAAAATGGAAAAATAAACCATGATATTTCCAGGTTAGCTGTGATTCTTTGCATAAACATGCCATCTTCTTCTTTCATGACTGCACAGAATTTCTTCAGCTGTATCAACAGCAAAGATGGAAGACAGAAGGGCCTCAGCTGCCTGGGTTTGCTTTGTGGCCAGGGGTCCTCAGCGCACCTGGACTTTGTCATCAGGCAGGACTCCAAGGCTGGCTCCCAACAAATGGATTAGTGTTTTTTAAAAATTTCTGTTACTTTGATATAATGGCATTCTGGCCTAAATCAGTGATTGATATTAATGGTAAATTCATAGATATAACTATTTTTTTTGCAAGCTGGATTGTTCATAGAATTCCTTTCACACATTTCTTTCCACAAACCTTCCACCATCTTTGACATGCTTATACCATTTCTTGACATGCTTGAACTTTCTATTTTTGTCCTATACTTTCCTACTTTCAGATAATTATTCACTCCGTTATAGGACAAAAATTTACCATACAAGATTCTTTCCTAGATAAAATTATTCTTTTTTCCAAATATCCTTTTTTCTTACCAAAAACACACTTGTACACCAACAACCTTTTAAAATCTTTTCTTTGCTTTTTCCTTTCTTTCTTTTTTTAAACCTTTTCATAGATTACCTTTTACATTCATCAGTTGAATTAACCTTTTAGTAACTTCTGATTAGAGGTTAGGTGAAACGTCTAACTCTTGGAACACCCTCAACTCCCACGAGGGAGCAGGTCTCAGGAGAAAGAGGTTCAGTATGAGCACAAGGGCTAAAAACTTAGCCTCAGTATTAATCAAGAAATTAATCTGAAGCCCAGCCACATCCATACAGATCCAAGGAATCTCTGGGGTGACGGCAAACAGAGCACTGGGCTGGGCCATGGCCCCTAAATCCCTTCAGTCAGTAGCCACCATCACTGAGCTAGCCCTCCCCCCCCACTTTGGAAGAGGCTGCATTGACTCTTCCAGTGACCTTTTAGTCTGCTGGTTGGACAAGGTCCTGGGGGCTTAGGCCATCAAGGACAATTGTGCTTTAAGTGCCAGATTGACCACAGTCATAGCAGCTGATACCATCCCCCTTAGCAGGCCTGTATTGACCAGGTCTCTTTGGGGTAGCTGGAGCTTTGCCATCAGTGGCAACTGCCAATAGGTTTGTTTACTTTTTGTCTCGCTGGTGTTCATCCTGGAGTCCTTCTCTTTTTTCCTTAATATCTCAGTTGCTAAGAACTTCAGAAGTTTTCTGTAACTGGGAGTTTGGTATTCATAGTTCTGAGTCAAGCCTCTGGAGTTGGGTATTCAATATCCCACAGGATATAATCTTGTTTGCAAAGTAGTGAAATAAAAATTTTTAAATATCTTTACATATGGAACTTCTGACCACATATGGAACTTCATGCCTACAAAATGAACTTAGTTGCCAGAAGGTATTTTTTTTTTTTTTTTTGAGTGGGT
>NW_007057637.1:307803-321486 GCF_000164805.1 Carlito syrichta | reverse complement strand
GTCTCACTCTGTTGCCAGGCTGGAGTGCAGTGGCATGCCCATGACCACCGCAGCCTTGACCTGCTGGGCTCCACCTCAGCCCTCCAGGTAGCTGGAACTATGGGTGTGTGCTACCATACCAGGCCAATATTTGATTTTTTGTAGAGATGAGGTCTCACCAAGTTGCCTAGGCTGGTCTTGAACCCGTGGGCTCAGGCAATTCCCTCACCTCAGCCTCCCAAAGTGCTGTGATTATAGGTATGAGCCAATGTGCCCAGCCTGCCAGATGGTATTAAAGCACAGTTTCATTTCTTTTTCATACCTCATTATCTGTTGACCTGAATCAAGTCCAAATTTGATTAAAATAATGTACTAACCTTTTTCATTTTAAACCACACAATTTTAATTTGCTTTAATCTTTAAAATCTGTCCCAATGGGGTGTCTGAGGGTACAGATTATTACACATTTTCTTGCTTGTGTTCCTTGAAAACTCAGACTTTTTCTTTTGAACACTTGTGTGCTGTGTTCCTCAAAGGAGAATTCTGAAACAAAATAATACCCAGAATTTTGCCTTTGAACACTTGCAACGCATTCCTCAAAATAGAATTCTAAAATAAATAAATAAACAGACAAACAAACAAACCATAAACAGCGATGCTAGGTGTCCCTGGGACCCTGATGGCTTCTTTCAAGCTAAGCATCCCTAGAAATAGGTGTTATGGGCCAAAATGTGCTTCTTGTGGAGGGAGCTCCTGTCGGCCATGACACCGCCAGCCATCTCCCTGCCTCTTATGTGCCTCTGTTTTCCTTCTGGGAGCTGAGAGCACTCAAGGGGCCCTGGAGCACCGGGTCGTCAGCCCTTATGCACACCCCTGAATGGGGCAGACCTCAGGAACACTGGGAGCCCCTTTCAGCTTCCAGGTGATCTGCCTCCAGGACCTTTTTCAATCCTCCGATCACTGTTTCTGGGGTGTGGCGTGGATTCAGGTCCACTGAACATCTGATCAAGACTCCTTCTGGAGCCTGCAAATTCCTTTCTGACTAGAATGGAGAGGTTCCAATGAGGCCCTTACACATCATGGGAACTGATCCCTGACACCTTCGCAAGTTCATCAGTCACCTAAAGGAGTTTGTTTGCACAGACTGAAGGGAAGAGTGCCTCTCATCTTTGACCCAAACTGGAGTCTGGGTTTATGAGGGTGGAATTCCCTATTCTCCTGGTGGTTTTTGTGGTCTACATAAATAACTACACAAATAAAGGGAGACAGCAACACTTAGGAAAACATAAAATGACATAAAAGAAACACACGCTAATCAAGTTTTAAAAATAGGACATGTGCCATCAAAGCATAACAAACAAGCCAGATTTCTTAGCAAATTCAAATACAAACAAAAGAATATCCCAACAAAAGCACTAATGGATCAGTTCAGCATTCTCTGGTGCACACAAAGTGGCCCCAGAGAGCCCAAATGGTGAGAAAGCTTCCTCCACCACCCCTGCGTATGTCCAGGGCTGACTTACCAAATATGCACATCCCCTTTGCAAGATCAGGTACCCGACAAGGTTCCTTTCTCACCAGTTCATCAAGGACTGGTCCTGGTCCGTGGGACTCCTCTCCAGAGAGTCCCCAAAGCACAAAGTGGCTCTGACAGCTGCTAGGGCATCTCTATCAGGATATCCTGTTGACCAAGGTCCTGTCGCAATTGCCAATTGTTATGGTCTGAGTAATGCTCAGCGACTCCCCTCGACACCAATAAATCAAAGGGGCAGAGAACTGGTAGAAAGAAGTTTATTTTTTAGTTCGAATTCAGGGAGCACAACCATTTTAGAAAGACCTCGAGTCTGACTCTGCTCCCTGAATTTGAAGTCAGAAATAAACTTCTTTCTCCCTGCCCCTTTGATTTACTGGTATCAAGGGAAGCAGCCAAGTGTTACTTGGATCATAATACTGAGAACCCCCTTATTGCATAGGCACTCCCAGTAAGTAGTTTCAGGGGACCCTTGACTTCCCTGAAGACTATGCCCAATCAACTGAAAGATGCAAATCCTTACTTACTCCCTTTATGAGTGGTCATAAGTTTGAATAATATAGTATCAATGTAATCGTAAGACTTGTGATTTGTATAACTTTTGTACCAGTGTAATCATGAGTTTTGTGATTTGTATAACTTTGTGTAATGCATGATGTCTTAGGCCTTGTAAACTCCCTTTACTCTATAGCAAGCTTGATTAACGCTTCTGTCGGGCTTCACAAGAAGTCTGAACCAAAAAATGTCACTATTGATAAATGCAGCTGAAACTCAAGTTCTATACAATGATCTGCTGGTCATGTGGCTAATGTATAGGTACTAACAACTCTGGACTTATAAAAGTGAGCTGTAAAAGCCTGGAGAGTGAGCAGAAACATTTTAGAAAGACCTCGAGTCCAGCTCTGCTCCCTGGATTTCAACTCAGAAATAAACTTCTTTCTACCAGTTCCTTGATTTATTGGTGTCAAGGGTGAACAGCTGAATAATAACCTCAACGAACTCCCTTGTCCAACGTATCCTCTAGTGTTATTTCCAAAAACAAAGTTTTTCAGTAATAATAACAGCCACTAAGCACCAAGCTCTCCCGACAGGTACTCTGTAATGTTGGCACTACTCATATCCATCAGAAAACTGAGGCTCAGAGAGATCCCATAACTTGCCCAAGGGCACAGGTCTAGAAAGAGGCAGAGGCTTGCCACCCACCCTCCTTCCCCCTACACACCCCCACCTCCCCTGTCCATCAGAGCCTGCACTCTTCAGCACTGTGCTTTTCTCATCAAGAGCCTCCTTGGCCAGAGCTGGGTCATGTGGTCACTTCTGGCCTTGAAGGAATTTTTTTCCCCAGTACAGAATTTTATTTTCCTCTATTTTCAAACCTATAGAAATAGTAGTGAAAGAATAACATAACAGATTCTAAGATCTATGTCACCTACAGTCAACTATTGTTAACAATTGTTTTCTGAATCATTTGAGTATAAGTTGCAATATACTCCACTTCTAAATAGTCAGCATGCATCTTCCAAGAACAAAAAAATTAACATTAATTCAATATCCACATACAAAACTTTTCCAGTTGACCTAAGTATCTTTTTATGCCTTGTTGTTGCTGCTATTGTCATTTCAATCCAGGATTCAGTCAAATTCACTGTTGCATTTCATTGTTTTGCTTCCTTCAACTCTTTTAAACAATCTTTTTTTGTTTTGCTTTCCATGATATTGGCCTTTTGGAAGCGTCCAGGCCATTTGTTTTCTAGGATGTATCTGGGTTTGTCTGACTGTTTCCTCACTGTTAGATTCAGGTCATGCATTTTTAACAAGAATACTCCATAGGAGATGATATGGGTTCCTCACTGTATCACATCAGAAATGACATCATGCAAGGTTGACTGCTGTTTGAGATGCTAACTTTGGTCATTTGGTAAAGGTAGTAACTGCTAGGTGTCATCACTGTAATACAATTTTTCCCTTTTTTTTGAGTCAGAGTCTCACTCTTGCCCAGGCTGAAGTGCAGTAGCATGCTCACGGCCACCACAGCCTCAACTGCTGAGTTCAGGTGATCCTTCCGCCTCAACCTTCCAAGTAGCTGCAACCACAGGCACACACCACCACATCCAGATAATTTTTTTGATTTATTGTAGAGATTGCCAGTAGGATTGCCTGAGTCCACAGGTTCAAGACCAGCCTGGGCAACTTGGCGAGACCTCATCTCTACAATAAAAAATAAAAAAATAATAATTAGTTGGACATGGTGGCACATGCCTGTGGTTCCAGCTACTTGAAAGACTGAGGCAAAAGGATCACCTGAGCCCGGCAGGTTGAGGTTGCAGCCATGAGCATGCCACTGCACTCCAACCTGGGTGACAGAGTGAGACTCCTACTCAAAAACAATCAAACAAACAAACAAACAATAAATAGCCCAAGTTTGGCCAGTGGAAACCCAAGAGGCATTTTTTTTTCTAGCAGATCACATGGCTGCAATGAAGGAAATTGGGATTTGGTTGTAAGGAGGGGGAAATTGGATACCAGGCAGCTACAATACTGGGCCTGTCACAATACTTTACCTCCCAAGGCCTCAGTTTCCTAGGCCCTAGAATGAGGTATTAACACTCACAGGATAATTTTGGGCACTCAGTGAATTGGTTGTGGATTAACTGCATGAAAATCATGTGTGCTTATGCCATGGAGTCTGACACAAAGACGGAAATAATAAAAAAAAAGCAATTTCCCTTCCCCTTCTTTCTTCTGCTTTCCTCTGCTACTGCCTTTATTCACATCCTGTTCTTACTTTGAATTTTTAATAATATATTTTCTTCACCGACTTGCTTCTTGTTTTTTTCATCTGTGAAATGAGGGTACAGAACATGGATTGGGTTATCATGAGACTTATCTATTTCTGCTGTACATCTTGTGGAATTCCAAGACTTTCCAAGGATTTTGCACAGTGAGGGTAAAACCACACATAGTTTCATAGTCAGCCTTGACTCTGACTCTTGTTTTACTAAATTAGTTCAGTGTATGATTTCAGCATCTGACCCAGATGTGAAATCTAGCCCTTTCCTCAATTTTTACAACCTCCCTCAAAGAAATAGATGCCATTTAGGTGTCTAGGAGACTTCAAACAGTATTTGGAGCATGTGTTGGATGCTGGTAGTGCCTCGCTTGGAGTTTATTTATGGCAGGTGAGGCTATCGCCTTGCTGCTGTGGGTGTGGACCGCTAACACTCCAAGATGCTCCCTTCTCTAGAGAACAGTTCTCAGCTACCAATGACTGACTGACATAGGATATAGAAGGTCGGCTCCCTTGCCTCAAAGTGAGATCATTCTGAATGTAATCTGTGCTCTTGACTCCCAGTGGGACCAAGCTGAAGGCAGTCTCCAGCTTGGACTACATTCTCTTTTTTCATTTATTGAGTTATAACTGACCAGTAAAATTGTACATATTTTGGGTGCATAACAATATGGTTTGATGTGCGGACATATTAAGAAATGATTACCACAATCAATTTAGTTAACGTATCCATCACCTCACATAGTTACCATCTTATGTGTGCGACCAAGATGCTTAAGATCTGCTCTCTTAGAAGATTTCAAGTATACCCTATGGTACTATTAACTACAGTGACCATCCTGAACATTCCCAGAACTTACTCATAACTAAAAGTTTGTGATCGTATCTTCTTTAAAAATTTTTTAATTCGGGTTAGTATTGAGTTAGGGGCTGCTGGTCCCTCTCCTTGTCTGCTGCCTCTGCCTAGGTACGTGTTGCATCCAGCCACAGAGGTTTAAAGACTCTTGTGGGGGGGTGCCTGACCAGTTGGGGGATGGGCTGGAGGGGAGTCAGGAGGCCTGGCCTTTCTTTCCCAGACTCTGCCCCAGGCCAGGGTACCACCCCAGTATTACATTGGCCTTCCGGAAGGGGTACCTGGCAGCCATGGGGTTGTGTGCATGTGTGTTTTGCACTGCAGAAAAAAGAAAAATATTTCATTGACAAAGACTGTATGTATTCAAGATTTATGAGAAAATGATTTGAACTCATCAATTCTGATGCCTTTTAGTGCTTGTCATTTTTTTGTCTCATCTCTTTCACATCAGCAAAACGTTTCCCTTTGAGGACTTTTTTCATCCAGGGAAACAAAAGAAAAGTTGCTTGGGGTGAGGTCGGTGAACACGAAAGGTAGGGCACAAAGGTCTTACAGTTTTTGGTGAAAAATTCCTGAACACTCAGTACAGTGTGGGCAGTTGCACTCATAAATCACCCATTATGAAATAGGCAAACTTACTGACAGAGTCCCCAAAAAATTTCACTGAAGTCGAACATAGCCTCTCACAACAATGCTAGCTGGTATATTGATGCCGATGGGTTCCTAGAACACTTACCTAGTGGGGGAAGCCTGTACTACAAGGGGCTTACCCTCCAAAAAATAATTCAGGTTATTTTTGGGTCCCCCTCATACATTGTGAAATGCTTATCACAATCAAATTAAGTAACACATCACTCAGCACCCATGCTGTATATTAGATCCCCAGAACTTATAACTGAAGTTTGTACCCTTTGACAAGCATTTCCCTATTTCATTGTAACTGCTCTTCTATTCTCTGCTTCTATGAGTTCAACATTTTTAGATTCCACATACAAGTGAGATTATGCAATATTTGCCTTTCTGTGTCTGGCTTATTTCACTTAGCATAACTCTTCTGGGTTCGTCCACGTTGTCATAAATGGCAGGATTTCCTTATTTTTAAAGTATGAATAATAGTCCATTTGTGTGTGTGTGTGTGTGTGTGTGTGTGTGTGTGTGTCACATTTTCTTAGTCCATTCATCTATTCATAAGCTCTTAGGTTGTTTCCATATCTTGGCTATTGAGCATAATACTGCAATGAACATGAGAGTGCAGATATCTCTAGGAGATGCTGATTTTATTTACTGCGGATCCAGAAGTAGGATTGCGAGATCATATTTAGGTTTTTGAGGAATCTTCATATTATCTTCTATGATAACTGTATCAATTTACAGTAACACCAACAGTGTGCAAAGTTTCCCTTTTCTGTACATCCTTGTCAGCACTTGTTATTACGTCTTTTTTTATTTTCATTTATTTATTTATTTTTAAATTTTATTTTATTATAGGAATGTGGGGTACAAGAAGGATTAACTACATAAGTAGGCTGCATGCATTTGAAGTTTGGGCTTCTTTTTTTTTTTCATTTCTCTTTGAGTTGGAGTCTCACTTTGTCGCCCAGGCTGGAGTGCAGTGGCACACTCACGGCCACTGCAGCCTCAACCTGCTGGGCTCAGGTGATCCTTCCGCCTCGGCCTTCCAAGTAGCTGGAACTACAGGTGTGTGCCACTACGTCCAGCTAATTTTATGATTTATTGTAGAGAGAGGTCTCACCAAGTTGCCTAGGCTAGTCTCAAATCCCTGGATTTAGGCAATCCTCTTGCCTTGGCCTCCCAAAGTGCTAGGATTACAGGCTTGAGCCACCGTGCATGGCCTTGAAGTTTGGGCTTCTAACTGGCCCTCACCCACCCTGGTAATGAACCAAGTACCTTCTGTGTTGTCACGTGCCTCCCACACTCCTCATTCCCTCCTTTCCCTAGCAGTGCTCAGTGACTCCTGATCCCTCTCTTGTGCTAATGTGACTAATGTTCAAGGCCCAGTTATGCATGAGAACATGTAGTTGTCAGATCTTTATTTTTATTTATTTATTTATTTTGAGTTGGAGTCTCACTCTGTCGCCCAGACTGGAGTGCAGTGGCCGCTCCCGGCCCCCGCAGCCTCGACCTGCTGGGCTCCGGCGATCCTTCCGCCTCAGCCTTCCAAGTAGCCGGAGTTACAGGCATGCACTACCACGCCCGGCTGATTTTTTGATTTATTGTAGAGATGAGGTCTCGCTGCCCAGGCGGGTCTCGAACCTGCAGGCTCAGGCAATCCACTCACCTCAGCCTCCCAAAGGCGCGGGATTACAGGCTGAGCCACCGAGCCCAGCTCAGATCTTTATTTTTTGTGATAGTTCACTTAGTATGATAGTCTCCAACTCCATACAAGTTGCTAAGAAGTCCACGATTTAGTTCTTCTTTATGGCGGCTTAATACTCCATCTTGTATATGTGCCACATTATCTTTATTCAGTCCACTTTCCATGGGCAGTAGGGTTGGTTCCATGTTTTTGCTATTGTGAATAGCATGGCAATAAATATGCATATGCAGGTGTCTTTTGTGTAGAACAATTTATGTTCCTCTGGCTATATTCCCAGGAGAGGGATTGCTGGATCAAATGGAAGGTCAAGTTTTTGTTATTTTAGGAATCACCACACTGCTTTCCATAGAGGTTGAACTAGCTTGTACTTCCACCAACAGTTGTAGAAGAGTTCCCTTTTCTCCACACCCACACCAGCATCTGTTTTTCTTTGACTTATTAATGATAGCCATCCTTACTGCAGTTAGATGGTAGATCATTTTAGTTTTGATTTGCATTTCTCTGATGATTAGTGAGGCTGAGCAGTTTTTCAGGTGTCTGTTGGCTGCTTGCGTGTCATCTTTTAAAAAGTGTCTGTTCATGTCCTTTCCGCTCCCCTACCTCGCCATTTAATTTTATTTTATTTTTGAGTTGGAGTCTCACTCTGTCGCCCAGGCTGGAGTGCAGTGGCACTCTCATGGCCACCACAGCCTCGACCTGCTGGGCTCAAGTGATCCTTCTGCCTCAGCCTTCCAAGTAGCCAGAGCTACAGGTACGAGCCACTGTGCCCTGCTACTATTTTTATTTATTTATTGTAGAGATCGGGTCTTGCCGAGTCGCCTAGGCTGATCTCGAACCTGTGGGCTCAGGCAATCCTCTTACTTCAGCCTCCCAAAGGGCTGGGATTATAGGCATGAGTTGCTGTGTCCAGCCTGCCCATTTTTTTTTTGTTGTTGGAGTCTCATTCATGTTGCCCAGGCTGGAGTGCAGTGGCATGCTTAATGACCACCACAGCCTCAACCTGCTGGGCTTAGGCGATCCTTCTGCCTCAGCCTTCTGGAACTACAGATGCACACCACCACGCCAAGCTAGTTTTTGTGATTTATTGTAGAGACAAGGTCCCACCAAGTTGCTCAGGCTGGTCTTGAATCCGTGGGCTCAGGCAGTGCTCTCACCCCGGCCTCCCAAAGTGCTGGGATTACAGACTCAGCCACTGCACCTGGCTGTGCCCGCTTTTTAATGGGGTTGCTTTTTGTCTGAGTTCTTTGTAGATCCTGGATGTTAGGCCTTTGTCAGATGCGTAATTTGCAAATGTTTTTTCCCATCCTGTGGGTTGCCTCTTTATTCTCTTGATGGTTTCTTTTGCTGTGCAAAAGCTTTTCAGTTTGGTGAGGTCCCACTTGTCTATCTTAGATTTTATGGCATTTGCTTTTGGGGACTTGGTGAAGAATTTGTTGTATACTCTGATATACATAAGAATGTTTCTTATGTTTTCTTCTAAGATTCTTACAGTTTAAGATTTTATGTTTAGATTCATTTTGAGTTGATTTTTGAATATGGTGGTAGGTAGGGGTCCAGTTTCATTCTTCTGCATGTGGTCAGCCAATTTCCCCAGCACCATTTGCTAAATATGGTCTCCTTTTCCTAATGATTACTACTGGTTGTTTTGTCAGACATGAGTTGGTTGTGAGACTGTGTTTTTATTTCCAGAATCTCTGTCCTGACCCATTGATCTAAGTGCCTATTCCTGTACCAATACCAGGCCGTCTTAGTTCCTGCAGCCTTGTAGTAAAGTTTAAAGTCTGGAAGTGTGATACCTCCCACTTTGTTCCTTTAGCTGAGGATTGTTTTGTCTATTCCTGCTCCTTTTTGTTTCCATATGAATTTCTGTCTTGTTTCCAGGTCTATGAAAAATGATGTTGTATTACATTGATTAGATGGGTGTTGCATTGAATCTGTAGATTACCTTGGTTAAGATGGACATCTTGACAATATTGATTGTTCCAATCCATGCACATGGGATGTTTACCATTTGTTTGTGTCATCCTTGATTTCTTTGAGCAGCATTTTATAGTTCTCATTGTAAGTCTTTCACTTCTCTGGTTAGGTGGATGCCAAGGTATTTAAAATTTTTTGTGGTTTTTGTGGATGGGATTGTGCTTTTTATTTGGTTCTCTGCCTGCTTGTTGCTGGTGTATAGAAATGCAAGTTGGGCCAGGCATGGTGGCTCATGCCTGTAATCCCAGCACATTGGTAGGCCGAGGCAAGAGGTTTGCCTGAGCCCAGGGGCTTGAGACCAGCTGGGCACCTTGGTGAGACCTCATCTCTACAATAAAATTTTTAAAAAAATAGCCAGGCATGGTAGGGTACATCTGTAGTTCCAGCTACTTGGAAGGCTGAGGCGGAAGGATTAACTGAGCCCAGCAGGTGGAGGCTGCAGTGGCCATGAAAGTGCCATTGCACTCCAGCCTGGGTGATGGAGTGAGACTGAAACTCAAACTCAAACTCAAAAAAAAAGAAAAGAAAGCAAAATAAATGCAACTGTCTTTTGCATATTGATTTTGTAACCTGAGACTTTATTAAAGTAATTTTTCAGTGCTAGGGGAGGCTTTTAACAGCCTCCCTAGGGTTTTCTTGGTATAGAATCATATTGCCCTCAAAGAGGGATAGCTTTACTTTCTCTTTTCCTATTTTGAGACCCCTGATTTCCTTCTCTTGCTTGTGAACTCTGGCTAGGACTTCCAGCAATATGTTAAACAGAAGAGGTGAGAATGGGCATCCTTATCTTACTCCTGTTCTTAGAGGGAATGCTTCTAGCGTCTGCCCATTGAGCTCAAAGTTGACTGAGGGTTTATCATAGATGGCTCTTACTGTTTTGAGCAATGTTTCTGTTATGCTTAGGTGTTCAAGGGTTTTTATCAAGAAGAGACATTGGATTTTGTCTAATGCTTTTGCTGTGTCTAATGAGATAATCTTGTGGTTCTTGGTTTTACATCTCTTATTGTATTGAATTACATTTGTGGTCTTGCAAATGTTGAACCAGGCCTGCATCCCAGGAATGAAGCCCATGAGATCATGGTAGAGGATTCTTGAGATGTGTTGTTGGATCTGATTTGGTATAATTTTGTTGAGAATTTTCGCATCTATGTCCATCAGGGAGATTGTCCTGTAATTTTCTTTCCTTGTTGTGTCTTTGTCAGGTTTGGGTATCAGTATGATGTTAGCTTCATAAAATGAGTTGGGGAGAATTCCAATGTTCTCAATTGCCTGGAATACTTTCAGTAAGATTGGTATCAGCCCCTCCTTGTATGTCTTGTAGAATTCAGCTGGGAAGCTTTCTAGTCTGGGAATTTTTTTGGCAGTGTTGATTTCTTTGGTTGTTATTAGTGTGTTTAGAGTTTCAATTTCTTCTTGTTTCTTGTCAGAAAGTCCTTCATTTCCTTTAGGCTTACTAGTTTATTTGCATACAGGTGCTCATGGTAATCTCTGATAATCTTTTGAATTTCTTCAGGGTCAATTGTGACTTCACCTTTTGAGTATCTAATTGTGTTTATTTAATCTCTCTCTCCCTCTCTCTCTTCTCTCCTTTCCTCTCCTCTTCTCTCCTTCTCTCTCTCTTTCTCTTTTTAAGTCAATCTGGCCAGGAGTCTGTTAATCTTATTCATCTTTTCAAAGAACCAGTTTTTGGTCTTGTTGATTCTTTCTATGATATTTCTGTCTTCCATACCCTGCAATTGTGATTTTTATCTTGGTGATCTGGATTCTTGTGCTAAAGTTAGGCTTTAGGTGATCTTGCCTTTCCACCTTCTTTAGGTGTGACATCAGGCTGTCTACTTGTAATCTTTCTTTTTAAAAAGTTGTTTCTTTTTGATGTGTGCATGCAATATTATGAATTTTCCTCTTAATACTGATTTTATGGCATCCTAGTAATTCTGATATGTCTTTGTTTTTGTTTGTTTCTAGAAATTTTTAATTTCTGTCTTGATTTCCATGTTGACCCAGAAGTTATTCAGCAGCATGTTATTTAGTGTCCGTGTGTTTTGGGGGGACATTTTGGTGGGAATATTTATTCTTATTCCACTGTGATATCAGAAGATGCATGGTATTTTTTCAGTCTTTTGAAATTACTTCATGCTTGATTTATACAAGAATGTGGTTGATCTTGATCATGTTCCATGAGCTGATGAGTAAAATGTATACTCTGTAGATGGTGGGTGGCATGTTCTGTAGCTGTCTATTAAGCCCATTTGATTGAGTGTTAAGGTTCACTTTTCCTTGTTGATTTTTTGCCTCAATGATCTATCTAAAGCTGTTAGTGGGATATTTAGGTCTCCAACTTTGATTGTGTGAGAGAGTCAAAGTCCTCTCTCAGTTTACCTAGCAGTTGTTTAATAAAGCCTTGTGCCTCTGTGTTAGGTGCATATATATTTAGGATGGATATTTCCTGCTGGTGGATCGAGCCTTTTATCATTGTGTAGTATCCTTCCACGTCATTTTAAACTTTTGATGTGTTGAAGTCTGTTTGTCTGATACCAGAATAACTACTCTTGCTTTCTTCTGTTTTTCATTTGCCTGAATGACCATTTTCCAGCATCCAACTTTGAGCCTGTGGGTATCCTTTGCAATGAGATGAGTTTCCTGTAGGCAGCAGACTGTTGGATCATGCTTCTTTATCTAGTTTGCCATGCTATGTCTCTCTCTTTGTTTCTGAGTTAAAGTCTCACTCTGTCACCCAGGCTGGAGTGCAGTGGCATGCTCACAGCCACCACAGCTTTGATCTGCTGGTCTCAGGCGATCCTTCCACCTCAGCCTTCCAAGTAGCTGGAACTACAGGCGTGTGTTACCACACCTAGCTTATTTTTTTTTATTTATTATAGAGATGAGATCTCACCAAGTTCTCCAGGCTGGTCTCATATCTGTGGACTCGCAATCCTCTCGCCTCAGCCTCCCAAAGTGCTGGGATTACAGGTTTGAGCCACTATATCGGCCATCTTTGTCTCCTTAGCGGCTCATTTAGTTCATTCATGTTCCAATTGATTATTGAATGTGAGAGTTTATTCCAGTCATAGTGCTCTTAGGAGTTACTTTGTTTTCTTTTTACTTTTTTATTTATATATGTGCATATTATTATTATTTTTTGTAAGTGCTCTGTATGCCCTGTTGACTCTGTGCTTGCCTGTAATTTTGTAAGGGGTATGACTATTCTTTTTTTTCTTCTTCTGTGTTCAATATCTTCCTAAGCATCTCCTAAAGGACTGTCCTGGAGGTGGCATATTCTCTTAGGGATTGGTTGTCTGGGAAGGACTTTAATTCTCCATCACGGATGAGGCTTAGCTTGGCAGGTAGGAAATCCTTTTTTTTTTTTTTGAGTTTGAGTTTGAGTCTCATTCTGTCACTGAGGCTGGAATGCAGAGGCATGCTCACGGCCACCCCAGCAATGACCTGTTGGGCTCTGACGATCCTTCTGCCTCAACCTTCCAAGTAGCCAGAACTACAGGAATACACTACCATGCCTGGCTAATTTTTGATTTATTGTAGAGATGAGGTCTTGCCAAGTTGCCTGGGCTGGTCTCGAACCCATGGCAATCCACTTGCCTCAGACTCCCAAAGTGCTGGAATTACAGGTTGAGCCACCGAGCCCAGCCAGGAGATTCTTGATGGCAATTGCTTATCTTTAAGAATGTTAAGGATTGGACTCTGTGCCTTATGGCCTATGGTGCTTCGGCAGATAATTCTGGAGTGATTCTGATGGATCTTCATTGGTAGGTAGTCTGACCTTTCTCTCTTACTGTCTTTCAAATTTTTTCTTTCATGCTTACTTTGTGGCGATGGATTACTATGTGTCTTGGGGCTGTCTTATGTTATGCTGTGTGAAGGTTTTCTGAATCTCTTGTACTTGAATCATCACCTCTCTAGTGAGATGGGGGAAGTTTTCTTGGATTACCTCATGGAATGTTTGTTCCATGATGTTTTCAGTTTCTCTTTCTGCTTCAGGGATACCATTCAGGTATAGATATGTCTTCCTGACATAGTCCCATACCTCTTGGAGGCTTTGCTCCTTCTTTTTTAGCTTTTTTACTTTTTTGACAGACTGGGTTAATTCCATATTTTGGTCTTTCAAGCTCTGAGAGTCTTTCCTCTGCTTGGTTGATCCTCCTCCCTATACTTGTTACTTTGCTTTTGATTTCCAGAATGGAGTTTTTTTTTTTTTTTTT
>NW_007057637.1:297239-307748 GCF_000164805.1 Carlito syrichta | reverse complement strand
TCCTTCCGCCTCAGCCTTCCGAGTAGCCGGAATTACAGGTGTGCGTTACCACGCCCAGCTAATTTTTTTTGATTTTATTGTAGAGAAGAGATCTCACCTGCCCAGGCGGATCTCGAACCCTCAGGCTCAGGCAATTCACTCACCTCAGCCTCCCAAAGGCGCGGGATTACAGGCTGAGCCACTGAGCCTGGCTCAGAATGGAGTTCTTAATTTCCATTATTTTAGAATATGCTTTTCTAAAATTGGTCAACTCCACTTTTACTTCCTGTATAACTTCAATGACTTTTGCTTCTAGTTTCTCTTGGTTCTCTCTGTTCATTTTAGCCACGAATATCTGATTTCTGTGACTGTCATCTGGGACAGGTTACTCAGGGGGTTTCCCTTGTTTGTGTTCTGATAGCAACTTTTTCAGGTGCTATCTCCTTAATATTCTGAGGGTTGCCTATATTTTTTCATTGATTTTTTCCTAATTTGTGACAGGCTTCTCTTCCCTCTTTGTAATTTCTTTTGGTTTTGTTGCTCTGAAGCTAGTCACTGATCCTCTGTTCTAAGGCCTTTTCTGTGTTTCAATATAGGTCACTCAGTGAGAGACGGAGAGGGATTCACTTCTGCTCCTTGCTCCATTCTGTGGCAGGTTTCTCAATTGTAGCAGCCCCTGCTGCTAGCACTCTGTGGAGAGTGGGTGGGGTACTGGTCCCCCTATCTGCTTTCTGTGGTTTGTAACCCTGAAGCCTTCCCGATAAAGCCTCCAGGTGTCTTTCATATCACTCCCTCCTGGTTCAAGTCTACACCTGCTCTTGAAAAAGAGCAATTTCTCTGCCACAGGGATAGGGGAGGGAATCCAACCTGTAGGCATGCGCTGCTTAGAGGTGATTCTTCCTGTTTTGGCTGGGAAGATGGGCCAGGCACCAGCGAGGTTCACTCTACAGGCGGACTTTCCCTGCCTAGGAAGGGAAGGCAGAAGCCACACTCATGGCTGCTAACCCAGTGTGGGCTTTTTTTCCTGTTTCACTTGGAGTTCAGTTACTCATTGCTGTGCCCTGACCAGGACTCCTCCTGCATGGACCCACGACTTGCCCTCGGCTGGGAGGGGATGAACGGACCTAAAGTGTCTTAGGTACACTCACCCACTCTCATTCACTGGGCAGGGCTTCAGTTCCAGTGCAAGCTGGCATACAGGGTGTGGGTGGGGGGAAAGGGGCACCTGGATTCCCATGTCGGCCATTGATTTCTCACGTCTGCTGTCTCTATGTACTCAAAGAAACCTCTGCTGGGTGCAGGGTGCTTCACCCATACAAAAGTGTTCAGGGTATCTCTGTCTATTGGTAGCTTGGTCCCTGCTGTCTGCCTTGCTCTGTGAGAGCAGTGTCAGTTTGCTGCACCATAGTGGTCAACCTTTCTTATCTTTTTCTATGATAGCCATTCCAACAGGTGGAAAGTGATATCTCATTGTGGTTTTCATTTTCATTTCTCTGATGGTTAGTGATGATAAGCACCTTTTCATATACCTGTTAGCCATGTGTATGTCTTCTTTGGAAAAACTCTTTGGGGATAAGGTTCTTTGCACATTTAAAAAATCAGGTTATTATTTTTTTTTCTGAGTTGGAGTCTCACTCTATCACCCAGACTGGAGTGCAGTGGCCACTCCCGGCCACTGCAGCCTCGACCTGCTGGGCTCCAGCGATCCTTCAGCCTCAGCCTTCTGAGTAGCCAGAATTACAGACACGCACTACCACGCTTGGCTGATTTTTTAAATTTTATTTTATTGTAGAGATGAGGTCTTGCCAAGTTGCCCAGGCAGGTCTCGAACCCGCGGCCTCAGGCAATCCACTCACCTCAGTCTCCCAAAGCACGGGATTACGGGCTGAGCCACTGAGCCTGGCTAAAAATCAGGTTATTTTAAAGATTTATTTTTGTTGTTGAGTTGTGTGAGTTCCTTACACAGTATTTTGGACATTTGCCACTTATTAGATATACGGTTTGCAAATATTTTATCACATTCAGCAGGTTGCCTTTTTGTTATGCGTATTGTTTCCTTTGCTGTACAAAAGGCTTTTAGTTTGATGTGGTTCCATTTGTTTATTTTTGCTTTTGTTGTCTGCGCTTTTGGTGCTATATACAAAAATAATTGCCAAGACCAATGTGGAGAAGTTTTTTTCCTCTATGTTTTCTTCTAGGAATTTTACATTTAAATCTTTAATCTGGCTGGGTGCAGTGGTTTGTGCCTATGATCCCAGCACTTTGGGAGGTCCAGATCAGAGGAATGCCTGAGCCCATGGGTTTGAGACCAGCCTGGGCAACTTGGCGACACCTCGTCTCTACAATAAGTCAAAAAATTAGCCGGGCATGGTGGCGCATGCCTGTAGTTCCAGCTACTTGAAAGACTGAGGTGGAAGGAATGCCTAAGCCCAGCAGATTGAGGCTGCAGTGGCTGTGAGTATGCCACTGTACTCCAACCTGGGCAACAGAATGAGACTGCCATGGATTCCCATGTCTGCCATTGATTTCCCACATCTGCTGTCTCTATGTGTTCAAAGAGACCTTTGCTGGGTGCAGGGTGCTTCACCCATCCAAAAGTGTTCAGGGTGTCTGTGTGTTGGTAGCTTGATCCCTGCTTTCTGCTCTCAAAAAAAAAATCTTTAATCCATTTTGAGTTGATTTTTGTATATGGTGTAAGATAAGGGCCCGATTTCATTCTTTTGCACATAGGAATCCCGTCTTCTCAACACCATTTGAAGAGATTTTCCTTTCACCATAGTGTATGTATTCTTGGCACCATTGTCAATGGTTAGTTGAGCATATATGCACAGGTTCATCTTTGGTCTTTATGTCTACGTTAATGCCAGTACCATACTGTTTTGATTACGATAGCTTTGTATTATAATTTGAAATCAGGGTGTATGATGCTTCTGGCTTTGTTCTTCTTTCTCAAGATTGCTTTGGTTATTGGGGTCTTTTGTAGTTTTATTTGAAATTTTAGGGTTTTTTTCTATTTTAGTAAAAAATGCCATTGGAGTTTTGATAGTGATTACATTGAATCTGTAGATTGCTTTGGGTAGTATGAACAAGTTAACAATATTAATTATTCTAATCTGCAGACAAGGGATATCTTTCCACTTGTTTGTATGTTCTACAATATCTTTCATCAATGTCTTATAATTTTTAGTGTATGGGTCTTTCACCTCCTTAGTTAAATTTAGTCCTAAGGATTCTTTTTGATGCTAATGTAAGTGGAATTTATTTATTTATTTATCTTTTGAACAGTTCATTGTTAGAAATCAACAATAAGAGTAATTTTGGAAAATCACAGATATGTAGAAATTAAATAACACACTCCTGAACAACCAATGACCCAAGGAAAAAAATCCAAAGAGAAACAAAAAAAGTATCTTGAGTCAAATGAAAATGGAAACACAACATACCACAACTTATGGGCTGCAGCAAAAATATTATTAAGAGGAAAGTTTACAACAATAAACTCCTACATTAAGAAAAAAGAAAGCTCACAAATAAGCAATCTAACTTTACACCTTAAGTAAAAACAAACAAATTAGACCCCAAATTCAGCAGAAGGAAGGAAATAATAAATATAAGAACAAAAATAAAAGAAGTGGAAACTAGAAAAACAACAAAAAAGAGATCAGTGAAACTGAGTTGGTTTTTTGAAAAGATCAACAAAGTTGACAAATCTTTAGGTAGACTAACCCGCCAAAACAGAGAGAGACAATTCACATAAAAAAATTATAAATGAAAGAGGAGACATTACAACTAATATCACAGAAATACAAAAGCTCATAATAGACTGCTATGAAAAATTATATACCAACAAACTAGATGTCTTAGAAGAAATGGACAAATTCCCAGAAACATACAGTCTATCCAGACTGAGTCATGAAGAAATAGAAAATCTGAATAAATGAGTAAGGAGGCTGAATTAGTAATCAAAAACCTCCCCCTAAAAAGAGCCCAGGACTAGATATGACCACATCTTTACTTAGCTTTTGCCCCTAGACTGTTCCCTGGCTTCTCCTCTCCTGAGGTTTCTTACCCGCCCCCCACCCCCAAACCATTTGCACCAGAATCCCCTACGAAGGCTCAGGTTATAGGGAAAAAAATGGAGGACAGAGGGGATATGCAAATAAAATAATTTCAATGAAACAGGCTGAAATCTTGGTTCTGAAAAATTATCTGGTCGTCCCAACTCTGAAATGTTCACTTGCCTCTTCACCCAGAGCTAGCATCTTACTGGTCTCTGTTATTCATTCTTTTCTCCTCGGCCCTTTCTTTCCAGGTTGCCGAGAGGAGCTACAAATTCATTTTGGCTATTTCATGCTGCAACCCAGCGTTTTCCAGTTCCGGAGCCCGAGCTCAGCTTTAGGCACATTTTGGCAAATCAAAGCCATTCAGCAACTGAGAGTCACAAACAGGGGCTTGGTTCAAGGCAGCTGTGACTATGAACAGCAATCACCGCGTTCCTCCAACACACATAAGGTCTGCGCGAGGAGCAGACCTCCAACACGGAGCCTGCCACACTCTACTCACTGTATGGAGCGCCTGCTCCTTGGACAAGGTCTCCTTAACGCTTAGGACCACTCACTGTTCTCCAGAGGCATTTAGAACGAAACCCAAATCGGACCCTGTCTTACAAGACTGCATGATTTGGGCCCTCCCTGCTTCTTGGATCTCACTGCTGTGCTCCCTTCTGCTCCCTTCTCACTCTCAAGCTATGTGATCGCCCCTCTTTCCCCTTCCTGCTTTGTATCTGTTGGTCCCCACAAATTCTTCCCTGCCTCCTCCCTGGATAAACCCACTCTTTCTTTTCTTTCTTTCTTTTTTGTTTGAGTTGGAGTCTCACTCTGTCGCCCAGACTGGAGTGCAGTGGCTGCTTCCGGCCACCGCAGCCTCGACCCGCTGGGCTACGACGATCCTTCCGCCCCAGCCTTCCACGTAGCTGGAACTACAGGCGCGTGCTACCACGCCCGGCTGATAATTTTTTTGATTTACCGTAGAGATGAGGTCTCGCCAAGTTGCCCAGGCGGGTCTCGAACCCGCGGGCTCAGGCAATCCACTCACCTCAGCCTCCCAAAGCGCGGGATTGCAGGCTGAGCCACCGAGCCCGGCTAGAACCCACTCTTTCTAAGTCTCCCTCCAAATGCTTCCTCCTCGGAGAGGCTACTCCGGGCCGCCCAAGTAAAAGGCAGCCGCTTTCTAGGAATGCTTCTCGCGGCCACAGGGCTGACCGCAGTACGCTGATTCACGTGCTTGCTTGCTTTTCGTGTGTTGCCTTCACTGCACGGTAAACCCCACAAAGGCAGGGCGTTGTCTCGACTGTCGTCGTAGTCCCCAGGGACAGCCAGCGCTCGCCCGGCGCCAGGTGCGTGCCGGTTGCTCAGTTCGCCACGAACCGCCTGGGGCTCGACTCGCGAGGATCTCCTCGGCGGCCTCGGTGCCTTGGGACAGCGCCGCCGCTCTGCCTCGAGGGCGAGCGCCACGGCGAGCACGTCTTCCTCCCGGCTTCTCAGCCTGCCCTTCCCGGCTCTCCAGCGCCTACGCGCCCTGCCTAGCCCTCACGGCCCCCTGGGGCTCAGCCGCCACGCCCCCCGCGGCGCCGCCTCCCCAGAGGCCCGCCGGGTCGCGGACTACAAGCCCCACAAAGCACCGCGCCCCCGCGCCACCTGATTGGTCGAGTCTTCCCCGGCGGCCAATTAGACACGGCCTTGTTGGCCGGGGCGGTGCCGGCGCGGGGCCCCCGCGGCAGAGCGCCCGCCTGGTGGCTCCGAAGCCGGGGCTCCTGGTGCCCGCCCGTCCGCCCGCCTGCCCGCCTGCCCGCCTGCCCGCCTGCCGTCTGCCATGGGGGGAGCTGAGAGCAGCGAGGGCCGCCGGGTGTCTTTCGAGAGGGACGAGGAGGAGCGGGTCCGGGTGCTGCAGGGCATCCGGGTGAGCGGCGCCGCCTGGGCCGAGCGGGCGTGAGGGGAGGCGCGGGGCCGAGAGCGCGGCCGGGCGCGTCCGCCGCCGAGCCCGGGTCGCGGGGTCCTGCCGCTGTGCGACCCGGACGCGAGGCTCGTGGGGTGCCCGACCCTGACGTCCGGAGGAGGTTGCGCCGGGACGCGAGCCCAGGACGGGCGGCCTTCGAGCTTCGCCCACTGGCTTCGGGAAGGAGTGGAGAGCGGGACAGGTGGGGAGGCTGCCAGGACGCCAGGGAGGCCCGGCCACGGCCCGCCGGCGGTCGGCTTCGTGCTTACGTTTCCTGAACTTGCTCCCCGCCTCCCGCCCCCATCGCCCCCAAGCGCGCGCCTCTCGTTCTGTGCGCTTGAGCCGCTTCCGATCCTGGACGACTGCACGCTGTCCTGTCTGGGGCCTCTACTTCCACCGTGCCCGAGAGTCTGGTTCTCCACAGCACAGCCCAAGACGCGCTTTAAGAATTGCGAATCAGGTCAGGTGCCCATTCCCTGCTTAAGACCCTCCAACGCGTTCCTAGCGCACTTGGGCAAATGCCTCGGCTGGTTTTACTAAGCTGCCCTGGTGTCCGTAGACCGCTCCGACAGCATCTCAGGCCGGTTCCTTCGCGTGGCACTCCCTGTCTGTTCACCAGCCACAAGTCCTCCTTTCTCCCTCCTGGAAGATGCCGATTTGCTCCAAGCACTCCAAGCACCGGATCTGTGCGTTTGCTGTTTTCTCTCCCCCGCCTTTCCTTAAATCTCAATTTCTTGTCATTCTTGTTATAGCTCAGATGTCATCTGAGAGTCCTTCCCTGATCACTCAGCCTAAAGTATCCTCCCATTGTCACACCTTGTTTATTTTCATAGCACTCGTCACAGTTTGAAACTTAGGTTGATAATCGTGTTTACTTGTTTTTTGTGTTTCCCACTAGAGAGTACTTTTCTTGAGGCTAAGGTTCTTGTCTGAGTCAGGACTCTAGCCCCAGAACCCAGAAGAGTAATAAAGGCAACTCATATTTCAGCACTGAACCATTTATTGGTAACACATTTTATTTTCAACAGCCTTGAGAGTGAGAGGTAGAGTTCTGTTAGCCCATTTTATAGATTAAGAGGAACTGAGGCACTGAGAGGTAAAGAAACTTATCCAAGGTCATGTAAAAAAACGGGTGGGAGAGCCAGGATTGAACTAGGCCAACTCCGGGGTATGCTACGTGTTCTTTCTACACCTTTGGGTGCTTTATAAGTAAGTGTAGAGTGGTTAAATGAGTGAACCTAGTGAAACAGATCAAGTTTAAATGGAATGCACAGAGCTGAGTGTTGATGAATTAGTTAATTAGGGTGGCTCAGAAAGACTTCGAAGGTCTGATAGATGCTCATTAGCTTTGTGACTCTGGGTGAAGAACTTACCTTTGAGCCTCATAGCCACATTTAAAAAAAAAAGTGTGTGTCTGTATTCCAGGTACTGCCTAGGATAAGATGAAGACGTGTGTGAAAGTGTTTAGAAAATGAGTAGAGTGCTTTGTGGAGTCTCTGCGAAGTATTTGGCACATTTGGTGCTCGCTAAGTGTTGTAGTCTTTTTGGCCTGTGGCAAGGATTAAATGGGGAGGAGATGGCTTGTGTTGGAAGGCTGAGAGGCAGGATTGGCTGTTTGGGTTCTGCTCTCTCACCCTTGTGACTTGGTCTCCTGTTTTGGGGAATGTTGGAAAGCTAGGTTGGAGTCTTCGAAGGTTCAGGGGAGTGCCTTTGGAGGTACCTCCTTATAAGTTGACAGCATGTCTTTTTTTGAGTATTCAATCAGACAGGTACATTTTATTCCTGGTTGTCTTAATAATTCTGCAAAGTATAAATTCTCTTTAAAGGTGGGTAATCACATTTAGGGAGGTTAAGGAATTCGCCCAAGGTGCTACTTGAGTAACTTCCAGGACTTTAATCCATATCTTTTGGGTGCAAAAACCAGCTTTTTTTCACTACTTCAACCCCCTCTCCTTCAAATGATGTATGCAAGGCAGCTTGGAAACTTTGTGACAGTACCTTTACTTGGCCTGAGAGGGATGCTGGTACCCCACTTAGTTGTTTCAGACCATTAAAACAAGAAGGAACATTGGTGATTGACTACTTTCTTTTCCAACTTTTATTTTAATCAGAGAATAAATGACTTGTCCAGAGGTGCACAGTAAGGTGCACAGCTCCATGTTATGAGAGTCACATCCCTTCCTTCTGCTTGTGTTTGAAAGAGAAAGACTGAACAAAGGAGGTGATGATAATGAAGTGTTTTGATGTAGGGGGCTCTTTCTGTTAGCAAAGTTATTTGAGGGTTAAGGAATTCACCTTGTCTTTAGGCAGGTGAGTGGAAAAGATCATCAGATCAACAAATCAGTTACCAAAGTGAACAAGTGCAAAGTTAATTTAAGAGAAGGTAGATGCCAAAGAATATCTGTCCCGGCTTCTTTAGAGCAAGTTAAATATTCTTAAAGACCATTTGTATTTAATCTCTGGGGCCTGGTCCTAAGAAATTGTGCTCGTTTCTTTAAAATTGAGTGCTAGGTCTTTGCTAGTTTGCATACTAATTTGTATACATTTGCATAGTGAGTTCAAGCCCTAATTCCATGGAAGGTAAAAGAAATTTAATGAATCCAAATGCTGTGGTTCTATTCATCTCCAGTTTTCAGAGCCAGCATGTGTGAAATACATAAAGGTTTCGTTTCAGCCAGAGCATTTAGCCTCGTCACCTTATATGAGAAGGCACACACATGCCGGTAATGCTCGGTACATGCCTGATTTTCTTCTTCTTCACCCCCGTAAGCAGCCGTCTTTAGTAATTCAGCTGAAGTTGGTTGCTTGTCAACATCCACGTTCCCCACTATTCTCCAACCTCTTCTTTCCAACTGCTCTGCTCCCTGGATCCCGTCATTGGCGCTGCCGGGAGTTGAGGTGTTCCCAGACTCATTGTACCCTCCAGGTTAAATCAGCTCTACCATCATTCGTTACTCCTTTGATGCCGATTCTGGATTACTGCTGAGGGGAAGATCAAGAAGAATGTAGTCAGACACAAGTGACAGTCTCTAAACATGCCAGTGCCAGAGAAGCTACATGCCAGAGTGCTGTACCCAGAGCCGCCAATTATCCATCACTTCAATGAGTGTTGCTTCCCCGGCACCAGGCCTGGCCTGGCTGAGACAGTAAGTAGCAAAGCCAGGGTCCCTGCCATCATGTAGACCTCAGCCTCGTAGGGAGAATGGACCAGAAAGGAAGAAAGAAAAGGAGGCAAAAGAATAGAAGAGCTGCAAGTGCTAGAAAGGAAACAAGAGTGCACAAAGTATTGGAGCTTACCTACTTGAGGTAGGGTGGTCACATAGTGCCTCTCTGAGGAGGAGACTTTGACTATGTGATCTGTGCCAGCTCCTAAAGAGTGTGCATATTTACTCTGTACTAAGTGCTGTGTCCAGTGTATGAAGAGCATTATATTTTGCTTGCTAACCTTGTGAGATATTATTAGCCCCATCTCGAGGTGAGAGATCACCCTCATCTCAGAAGCGAGGAAACAGATTCAGTGAGGTGAAATAACCCAAGTCACAGAGCAGGGTAGTGGTAGAGCAGGAAGCTCAGGCTCTCTGACTCCATACCCAAAGTGCTTGGCTGCCACAAGGGTAGTTTAGGATGTGTGAGAAGGTTGGCCAGGTGATGAGGCCAGACTGGTGGCCCAGGATGCCAGGTGGGGCTGTGAACTATTATCCTGGAAGCTACATTGCAGTTCTCTAACCTTTTCTTCCCTCTTCCCCTTCCTCCTTCCCCCTCTTCCCTCCCCCATTCCTTCTCCCTTTCCCTCCCTTCCTACAAAAGTTTCAAGCTGGAAGTGGTATGGGTCTGCTGTTCTGGAGGCTGAGATGGGAGGATCACTTGAACACAAGGGTTTGAATTTGACCTGAGCAACATAGTGAGACCCCCGTCTCCCAAATAAAAGCTTTATTGGCCGGGCTCGGTGGCTTAGCCTGTAATCCCACGCCTTTGGGAGGCTGAGGTGAGTGGATTGCCTGAGCCCGCGGGTTCGAGACCCGCCTGGGCAGTGAGACCTCATCTCTACAATAAATCAAAAAATCAGCTGGGCGTGGTAGTGCATGCCTGTAATTCTGGCTACTTGGAAGGCTGAGGCGGAAGGATCACCGGAGCCCAGCAGGTCGAGGCTGTGGTAGCCGGGAGCGGCCACTGCACTCCAGTCTGGGCAACAGAGTGAGACTCCAACTCAAAAAAACCCAAAAATAAACAAAAAAGCTTTATTGAAATGTATTAGCCGGGCTCCGTGGCTCAGCCTGTAATCCCAGCACTTTGGGAGGCCAAGGTGAGTGGATTGCCTGAGCCCGCAGGTTTGAGACCCGCCTGGGCAACTTGGTGAGACCTCTTTACAATAAATCAAAAACTAGCCGGGCGTGGTAGCGTGTGCCTGTAATTCCGGCTACTCGGAAGGCTGAGGCAGAAGGATCATCAGGGCCCAGCAGGTTGAGTCTGCGGTGGCCGGGAGCATGCCACTGCACTCTAGTATGGGCGACCGAGTGAGACTCCAACTCAAAAAAA
>NW_007057637.1:294729-297103 GCF_000164805.1 Carlito syrichta | reverse complement strand
CTGCCTCAGCCTTCCGAGTAACCAGAATTACAGGCATGCGCTACCATGCCCGACTAATTTTTTGATTTATTGTAAAGATGAGATCCTGCTGCCCAGGCGGGTCTCGAACCTGCGGGCTCAGGCACTCCACTCACCTCAGCCTCCCAAAGGTGTGGGATTACAGGCTGAGCCACTGAGCCTGGCTATTTTATATATGATTAAAGTCACCTATTTTAGTGTTTTTTAGTAAATATACAGAATTGGGCAACTGTCACCACACTCCAATTTTAGAGCATGCACAAGACCTAGAAAGATACCCTGGCCTGTTTGCAGTCACTCCCTATTCTTACTGCCGGTCCCAGGTAACCATTAATCCTTCTGCCTCTACAAATTTACCGTTTCTGAACATTTCGTATATAGTCGTCCCTTGATATCCATGGGGAATTGGTTCCAGGACCCCCACAGAGACCAAAAATCCTTGGATGCTCAAGTTCCTTATGTTAAACCCTATAGTATTTGCATATAACCTACACACATCCTTCTATACTTTAAATAATCTCTTGATTATTTATAATACCTAATTCAATAAAAATGCTTTGTAAATAATTGTTATGCTATGTTTTTAAAATTTGTATTTTATTGTTATTTGTTTTAATTTTTTTCAAGTAGTTTTCATTGGAACCCATGGTTATGGAGGACTGACTGTAAAAGAATTCATGCATTTTTAAAATTTTTTTATGTCTGGCTTCTTTCGCTTAGCAGAGTGTTTTTAAAGTTGTTCACTGATGTTGCAGCATATATTGGTTTCTTCTTTTTTATTGCTGAATAGTGTGGACATACTGCATTTTGTTTGTTCAGTCACCAGTTGATGGGCGTTTGAATTGTTTCCAGTTCTTGGCTGTTATGAATAATGCTGCTCTGAATATTTGTGTACATGTTTTTTTTTTTTATGTGTACGTATTTTTTTAGTTCTCATGGATAGATAGCAGAGAGTAGATTTGCTGGGTCATTCTGTTTATAAATTTGGTGAGTTGTCAAGTTTTAAAGAAACTGCCAAACTGTTTTCTAAAGTGCCTCTGTGATTTCATATTTTCACCGGTGATATATGGGGGTTCTATTTTCTTTATATCCTCCTCATCAACACTTGTTATTGTCTATCATTTTGATTATAGCAATTCTAGTGGCTATGAGATGGTATCTCATTGTGGTTTGAATTTTCATTTCCCTAATAACTAATGATGTTGAGCATGTGCTTGTTTACTATTCATATATTTTCTTTGATAAAATGTTTATTTAGATCTTTTGCCCATTAAACAAATTTTTTTTTTATTTTAAAGATGGGTACAATTCAGGGTTAGGTATACAAATGTTTATTATGCAGGCACCCTTGTTGATGAGGTGTGCCCCCCTCCCCTGGCAGATTCCCACTACTGCCAATCCTTTTCTTATAGTATGATGACAGTTGTTCAAGGTGCACTTATGAGTGAGAACATGTGATACTCAGTTCTTTGTTTCTGTGATACATCACTCAGTATTATAGACTCTGAGTCCATCCAAGTTGCTGTGAAGTTCATAATTTTGTCCTTTTTTATGGCTGTGTAATATTCCATAGTGTGTATGTACCTCATTTTAAAAAATCCAGTCCTCTCTCGATGGGCAGCATGGTTGGTTCCATGTTTTTGCTATTGTGAACAATGCTGCAATAAACATACGTGTGCAGGTATCTTTTTCATAGACAGGTTCGAGTTCCTCTGGATATATTCCCGGTAGGGGGATTGAGGGGTTGTGTGGAAGGCTGAATTTTAGATCTTTTAGGGATTGCCAAATTGTTTTCCACAGAGGTTGCATTAGGTTACACTCCCATCAACAGTGTAGAAGTGTTCCCTTTTCTCTGCATCCCCTCCAGCATTAGTTGTTTTGTGAGTTATTGATGATGGTCATTCTAGACTGGAGTTAGTGATATCTCAGTGTGGTTTCAGTTTGCATTTCTTTGATGACAAGTGAGGCTGAGCATTTTTTCATGTACCTGTTGGCTGTGAGTATGTCTCCTTTTGAGAAGTGTCTATTCATATCTTTTGCTCACTTTGTAATGGTTTTACCCATTTTTAATTGGATTATTTGTCTTTTTATTGAGTTATAAGATTTCTTTGTGCTGGCTACAAACCCTTTATTATGTTATGATTTGCAAATACTTATTCCCAGTATGTGGCTTGTATTTTCATTTTCATAACAGTATCTTTAAAGTGTAAATGTTCCTGAGCCCGCGGGTTCGAGACCTGCCTGGGCAGACGAGACCTCATCTCTACAATAAATCAGAAAATTAGCTGGGTATGGTAGCGCGTGCCTGTAATTCCGGCTACTCGGAAGGCTGAGGTGGAAGGATTGCCAGAGCCCA
>NW_007057637.1:251101-294458 GCF_000164805.1 Carlito syrichta | reverse complement strand
CTGCTGGGTTCTGGCAATCCTTCCACCTCAGCCTTCCAAGTAGCTGGAACTACAGGTGCGTGCTACCACGCCTGGCTCGTTTTGATTTATTGTAGAGATGAGGTCTCGCTAAGTTGCCCAGGGGTCTCGAACCCATGGGCTCAGGCAATCTACTCACCTCAGCCTCCCAAAGGCGCAGGATTACAGGCTGAGCCACTGAGCCCGGCTTTTTTTCTTTCTTTTATTAATTGTGCTTTTGGTGTTATATCTCAGAAATCTTTGTCTAACCAAGGTCAGGAAAATTTTCTCCTGTTTTTTTCTCCTAAGGACTTTTCATTTGGTCTTTAATATTTAGTTTGTGATCCATTTTGAGTTAGTTTTTGTGTGTGTTGTGAGGGAAGACTCTCAATCAGGGCTTAGCAAAAATTTTCTGTAAAGGACCAACGTACACTGCTACAGGTTTTGCAGACTGGAAAGTCTCTGTCATGTTACAGCTGGTTCTCTGTATCTTTAGGTTCTGCATCTGCAGATTCAACCAGCTGTGTATTGAAATATTGAAAATATTTTGATATTGAAAATATTAGGAAAAAACAATTAAAATAATACAACAGTATATTATACACTTTGTATATATTATGTATATCGTTGTATTATTTTAATGTTTCAACCTTGGTTAGATGAAGATTTCTGAGCTATCCAAAAGCACAATAAAAGAAAAAAATTGACAGACTTCAAAATTATAAGCATTTATCCTTTAAAGACACACACACACACACACATATATATATATAAAATGCATGTACTATATATTTGTATAAAAATACAAATAAAAATACAGCATAGCAACTATTTATATAGCATTTATATTGTATCAGGTAGTGTAAGTATAATCTATAGATTATTTAAAGTATACAGGAGGATGTGTGTAGGTTATATGCAAATGCCATGACATTTTATGTAAGAGACTTGAGCATTCTCAGATTTTGGTATCTGCAAGGGTCCTGGCACCAATCTGCTATACATAGGGGCTGCTATACTAAATTCTGCTATTGTAGAGGAAAGCAGCATAGACAATGTGCAAGTAAATGAGTTTGATTGTGTTCCAATAAAGCTTTATTTACAAAACCAAATGGTGGTTTGAATTTGGCTCAAGCATCAGAGTTTGCTGAACCCTGATCTAGATCTATCTTTTTGCATGATATATCTAATTTTTTCAATCACTGTTTGTTGAAAAGACTATTAACTTTGCCAACTTAATTACTTTGGAACCTTTGTAAAGATCCATTGAGCATAAATGTTTATTTCAGACTCTCAATTCTGTTCCATTGATCTCTGTGTCCTTATGCCATGACAATACTGTCATGATTAATGTAGATTTGTAGTAAGTTTCAAAATTGGGAAGTATAAGGCTTTGTTCTTCTTTTTTAAGGTTGTTTTTAACTGTTCTGGGCTCTTTGCATTTCTGTTAACATTTTAGAATTAGTTAACATCTGCAATAAAGCTGATTGGGATTTTGATAGAATTTGTGTTGAATCTATAGATTACTTCGAAGAGAATTGCTCTTAACAATACAGAGTCTTCCAGTTAGTGAAAATGAATTATCTCTCTACTTATGAGATCTTCCTGAATTTTTTTGTTTGTTTGACTTGGAGTCTCACTCTGTTGCCCAGGCTGGAGTGCAGTGGTACGCTCACGGCCATCACAACCTCTATCTGCTGGACTTAGGTGATCCTTCGCTTCAGTCTTCCAAGTAGTTGGAACTACAAGCGTGTACTACCACGCCCGACTAATTTTTTGATTTATTGTAGAGATTAGGTCTCGCCAGGTTACCCAGGCTGGTCTCGAACCCGCGGGCTCAGGCAATCCTCTTACCTCAGCCTTCCAAAGTGCTGGAATTACAGGCGTGAGCCACCGTGCCCAGCCAATCATCCTGAATTTTATCTCAGGAATGTTTTGTACTTTTAGTGTACAAGTCTTACACTTTTCTTAAATTTATTCCTATTTTTCTTTTGATACTACTGTAAATTGTTTTCTTAATTTAATTTTTGGATTCATTGTTGCTAGTGTCCAGAAATATAGTTCATCTCTGTATATTGATCTTGTATCTTGCAACCTTGTTGAGCTCATTTATTAGTTGTAATAGTTTTTTGTTGGATTTTGTAGTATATATTTTACAGTAGGAACATATTTTGTAATTAAAGATTTACTTCTTTTCTTCCAATCTGGATGCCCTTTCTTTTTCTTGCCTTCTTGCGTTGGCTCGAATCTCCAGTACAATGTTGAATGGAAGTAGTGAAAGTGGATGTCTTTGCCTCAGTCCTGAATTTAAGGAGAAAGCATTCAGTCTTCTGTTATTATATGTGTTAGCTGTAAGTTTTTCTTTTTCTTTTTTTGAGTTGGAGTCTCACTCTGCCACCCAGACTGGAGTGCAGTGGCAGCTCCCGGCCACTGCAGCCTTGACCTGCTGGGCTCCGGCGATCCTTCCGCCTCAGCCTTTCAGTGGCTGGAACTACAGGCATGTGTTACCACACCTTGCTAATTTTTTGATTTATTGTAGAGATGAGGTCTCACCAAGTTGCTCAGGTGGGTCTCGAACCCGTGGGCTCAGGCAGTCCACTTACTTCAGCCTCCCAAGGCGCAGGATTACAGGCTGAGCCACCAAGCCCGGCTAGCTGTAAGTTTTTCATAGATGTTTTCCAGATTGATAATTTTATCTTTTAACAGTCTCACTCATCCCTTTCTCTCTGTGCTTATGTTCTGTTCTTTTTTATATGCTCCAAAAGGGCAAACACTAGATTTTTACTATAGTGTCTGGCTGATTAGTGTATTAGTATATACATGTAAATTACATGCTTGGATTAAGGAATTGACAGTCCTTCTGGCCAAGCTGGAAGTTTTTTGGCAACTGTGCATGAGGATCTTACTCTTCCAAAGCTCTTACACAGACTTGTTCTGTATGTGTACAGCAAATTTGCTTTTCTACCATACAGTTGCCTGGTGAAATGCTTCTGAGCTTGCCTCCTTGAATATCTCAGTATGAACTTCAGTGTTTCTTATGTTGTTTTACATTATTACTTTTCCCGTTAGTTCTTTATCTTTCTTTTGTTCCTGCTAGAGGTTAACCTCTGTTCTTGGGATCCTGTCCACTCTCAAATGTCTGCTTTTTGGTTGCATTGTTCATGTTAGTTGATTTGCTTAAAGGCAGTGTGATAAACAGGAGATCTCAGAACACCTGGACTTCCCTGACACTGCAAAAAGATAAGACTTTCTCCTTATGTGCAAGATGGAGATATGACATAGTATCTCTATGTATGTGTTTAGCATAGGTACCTTAAATAGGTTAGATCACAGGTCTCTGCCAGTCTTCCACAGCTTTCAAGCTCTATGTGGCTAACCATTTGGGTAAGTGCAGTTTGATGGAGCCCACAGCAGGAATGCCAACTTGGAAAGCCAGGAAACAGGTGGCTAGCTTCTCTACTGCTTTCCACTGAACGTGTTTGAATCTGATATCAAGTCCAGCAAACATTGCTTGAGTGCACACCATGCATTCGTCTCTGGGCTAGCTGCTTTCACATGTGTTATTCTGTTTGATGCTCCCAAACCATATCACATCTTCTGACATAAGTTGAGGAAACTAAGTAGAGCAGATTCTTAAGGGAAGCAGAGCACTTTGGGTCTCTCTGTCTTTCCTCCTCATCTGTTGAGGAGTGGAGGCTCGTCTTAAAGGCATGGTGGTATAAAGGTCCATCACTTGCATGTGGACTTTGCCATGGTGCTCTCTGTTCTTCTGCCTTGGGGATTTCCAAACTCACTGTGTCTGAGAATGGCAACAGGAGGCTGCCTACACAGTTATGCTGGACTTTTTAGGGAATGCTCAACTCTCAAGGGTTTATTTGAATATGTATATATATTTGGAGACAGGGGTCTCTGTTGCCTAGGCTAGAATGCAGTGACATGATCCTGGCTCACTGCATCCATAACCTCCTGGGCACAAGTAATCCTTTTGCCTCAGCCTCCTGAGTAGCTGAGATTACAGGCCTGTATAACCATGCCAGGCTAAGGTTTGTATTTTTTGTGGAGACCAGGTATCACTGTGTTGCCCAGGCTGGTCTGAACTCCTGGGTTCAAGTGATTCTCTCATCTCAGCCTCCTAAAGTGTTGGGATTACAGGTATGAGCCACCACACCCAGTCTATTTGAATATCCTTTACATTTTATCTTATTAGTGTTAGAGTGTAACCAGTAATAAAATTTAAACAGTTCAGGAGGTAAAGTGATTTCCACCTTGCAGCCTGACTTTAGAATATAATCCCTCATGTATAATGAAATTCCATTGCATATTTCTTACCTGTATCACAGTCTAGTGTTAAAGATCTTTCTATGCAGAAAGTAAATTTATAAAATAATATAGATGTAAGAATAGTTGTTAATTTTAACTGTTACTAAGCTCATCTTGGGATGAGCTTCCCACATTTGGGAAGTAAAGACATTGCACTGGAAGGCATATGTGATACTTTTGGGTTTCAAGTGCTGCCTCTTCCGTCGATTGAAGAGAGGTCGCTGCATGCTCTTCACAGCGATGCTGGTGTCCGGCTTGCCATTTCTGCACTTCCTGTGTGTGGTAGAAGCTTCAGATTGTTTCCTAACTCAGCCTTCTGTCCCGTCTGTGCCCTCTCCCTGGCCATTCTCTTTCATCCTTATTCGTGAGCGGATGGCTTCTGGATTCTAAATATCTAAGCCAGAGCTGTCCCAAATGCCCCTGGCCACTCTCCTTGCATGTTGCATGTCTCATGTCCTGTGGGGGACATATGATTCACTATGTCCAAATGAGACTCATCCTTATTCCTCCTCTGCCTCTCTCAGAAATGACCGTTTTAATGTTGTGAATGGCTCCACCCTCCAGTCCCTTATTCAGAGAGCAGGCAATCATCCATATTCCTCTCTTTCTCTGCATTTAATGGTAGGTCTTGAGATTGTCCTCCAGCAGTTTCTCTGTTTAACCCCTCTTAACCTTCCCGCTCTTTCACTTCAGGCCCATACCATCTTCCCTTTGATTACCTGACAAATTGTTCTTTCTTCCAATAGGCTCGTTCCCCACAAATCTATACTTTCTGGTACTACCAGGGCAATTTTTAAAAAAGGTACATTTTACTTTTGAGCAGGTTTCCAGAAAATGGTCATAAAATTTAGACAGTTCAAGAGATAGTGCACAGGGCAAAACTCCATCTTCCTCTGTGTTTCATTAGTTCTGCTCCGGAGGCAGTCCCATGCGCAGCTTTCTGTGTCACAGTGACTGTTCAGAGTTGAAGCTACTTGTGTCACATCCTTACACACCTTCCCATTGCCTCTAGGTTAAACACATTCCTGGGGCTGGCTCACGAGGCTGTCCATGTGTGGACACAACTTCCTGTCTCTGCTGTGCCTCCCAGCAGAGACACTTGCTCCTGCCATACTCTCAGCTGCTTCATGCTTCTGTGCTTATGATGCTGTCATTCTCTCCCTACTTTGACTAAATCCCTCTTTATCCTCAGGACCAAGTACAAGTGTTGCTTTCTGTGGTGTTACCTGCAGACTCTGTGCTCCCCTTCCAGTGCTTTCTGCCTTGGGTCCAAATGATCTAATGCTTTCTCCCTTACTGCCCCATGAACAGGAGTCACATCTTATTTATCTCTCTGCCCCAGCACATAGCCCAGAACCTGGCACAAGTAAGTAAAATACTTAGTGGACAGAAGTTTAAGCCACTGGCTCAGTTTTTCTTGACCCAAAACATCCGTCCAGAAACTTTGTGGTATTAATTGATTTTGATTGATTGCCACCATTTAAAAGTTGGGAGGCTTTACATGAATTCAGTTTCTAGCTTTTATGGGGGAAAAACATCTAAAGGCTAGCCATTCTTATATGGCAGTTCTTGGCTGGAGTTGTGAAGTGGCTGCCTCTTTAGGTGTGGCATGTGGTCTTATTGCTGTCCCCACCACATCATCCTTGCCCTGCTTTTTAAAATTTGTTTCTGTCACGAGCCTGACCCCTGTGCATATTTGTGTTTTCCATGCTTGGTGTAGGAGGTCTCCAAGGGTTCTTCTTGTTCTGACATTTTGGGATTTAAATCTGTGATGAGCAGCCGGTGGATCTAATTTCAGCTCATAGAAAACTGAAGGAATAGGGAACAAAATCTCCAAGGCAACAGCCATAGACAAGAAGCAGAATCTTTCTAGAATCATAGGATTGGGTAGCACATCTATGGGGATTGGGGTGTCAGCTTCAGTAGCAACTGATAGAGCGAGCCTCTCAGAAGTCTATTCTTCTGGAAATTGACTGCGTTCTGCTACTCTGGTGCTTGGCTGGCCCTGGCCTACCCTGCATGCCTGCTGTAGGCATGGGCTGGGAGAGAGCAGGGGGCTGACTTTTTCTCCTCCTAGTTTCCCAGTGCTTGGCACAATGACTGGTGATGAGTGGGCCCTCAGAAAATGCTGCCTTGAGTGGATGGCGTACGGCCTTGGCTTGGAGCTAATGCATTGTATAGCTTTGGGTAGGGTGCTTCTCTCTGCATGTCACCTCTGTCCTTGGGTGACACTGATCCTGTCTGTAAGTGAGCTGATGCCTCACTTTGTGGACATACAATGTAAAGAATAATGCTTAGAAAACTGCCTTCCCATTGCTACTTTTGAAATATGCCTAGATAGGAAAACATTTTAAGGCTAAAAAGTGCTAATTTTCATATTGATGTTCAACTACTTTAAGTAGGTTGTCTGTTTTATGAGTGTATAGGTGCTCCCCCTTCCCTTTCTTCTGGGGCTCTAGAAAGAAACATCCATGGAGGAAATAGGAGTTGCAAATTGTCTTTAAAAAAAAAAATTTTTTTTTGAATTGGCCCTTCTATGAAAATAGCTACTCATCAACTCAGAGTAGCTTCGTGTTACTGCCTTACTTGTGCAGGTGTCACTGTTAAGTACTCAGGGTTTGGATTACAGTCTTGGTCCTAGCACTTAATGATGTCTATGATCTTGGGTGGTGTTCAGCCTCCCTAACTCTAGTTTCTTAATCTGTAACATGGTGAATAGCACCTGCTGCGCAGAGAAGGCACTTAACCTAGAGCCTGGCATATGGAGGGTGCCCTAGAAATAGTAAGTAAATCATGGTGGTTTTTCTCATTAGTTTTAAGTAGGCACCCTTATTATCACTTGGGTTTCAGATTCCCCTACTATGGCTGTGAGCTTTGTTGCCCCCTTCTGGAGTGTAAAGAAATTACTCCTTTCTCTGGTCTGCCCCTAGGCATCTCTCTGATATCAGGGATTTCCTAATTTCTTTCTCCAGAGGCAACCTCTTGCGGCTTCCTGTGCAGCCTCTTTGCCTGTGGAGCAGAGCTACTTGGATGAACTTAGAACACTACACATACAACAGTTCTCGGCTTAGTAATGACACCTCCCTCTTTCCAGCGAGCCAGGCGTTTCCCTCATGTATTACTTTAGGACTTTTTCTTCTTGCAAAATGCATCTTATTTTAAAATGCCAACTGTTCACAATTTCTTATGAATCTTTTCAAACATTTTCCAAGCCTATATATACAGGCGTACTCTTTCCTTTTTTATAGTACAAATGAGATCATATTGTATATAAGATTCTGTAAATTGCTTTTTTTCTCTTGCCTGTGCATTTAGTCAGATGCCTGGTCTTAAATAATTTTACTTCCTTAGTGTCTTTTATATTCATTCTCTCCCCTTCACTCCTGCAGCTGTTTTATTTTTCAGCCCTTTTACTCCTGATTTGCATGATTGTGGTAGTAACCCTGCCTCCAGACCCTTCATTCTCTCAGTCCCTCCCTCTGCTTTGCCAGAATATCCTGGACAAAAAGAAGAGCCTGATCGAGTCCTTGCTTGAGCCATCAGTGAGTCTCAATTGGCTATAGAATAAGTTGTAGCTTCCTTGACTTGTCATTCAAGGCCTACAACAGGTGGAACCTCAACAGCCCTTCACAGCCTAATGTATTCATGTACTTGTGTGTCAGACTGGACCTCAGCATTCCCTCATGGCTTTCTTCCTCTGCTCCCTATCTTCTTTGAAGTAATCCCTTCAGGCCTGACTCAGAGCATCTCCCTTCTAGCTGAAGCTTGGGCTTCTGACACTGAGACTCCTGGGCTCTTTAGCAGAGCTGAGACAACCCATGAGTGCTGTGTCTCCCCTTGATCTTGCTGGGGTAACATCCTACTGCCCCCAAAGCAGAGCAGCACAGTGGCTAAGTGTGCAGGTCCTGGGGTCAGGTGGCCTGCCCTGCAATCAGGCAGGTGTCCTGCCAGCTTCGTGGCTTGGGCAAGTTCTTTAACTTTTCTCTGCCTTGATTTTCTCAACTGGAAATTGGATGTGGTGGTGTGAGGATTGGTGAGGTGGTCTGTATATAGTGCTGAATGAATGTGCACTAGTAGGCAGTGTTAGGTGTTTTGACTCATAATTATGACTCTCAGCCGGGCTCAGTGGCTCATGCCTGTAATCCCAGCACCTTGGGAGGCAGAGGCAAGAGGATTGCCTGAGGTCAGGGATTCGAGACCAGCCTGGGCAACTTGGTGAGACCTTGTCTCTACAATAAATTGAAAAATCAGCCAGGTGTGGTGGCGTGCACATGTAGTTCCAGCTACTTGGAAGGCTGAGGTCAAAGGATTGCCTGAGCCCAGCAGGTTGAGGCTGTGGTGGCCATGAGTGTGCCACTGCACTCTAGTGTGGGTGACAGGGTGAGATGCCAACACAAAAACAAAAACAAACAAACAATCAAAAAACCTCAAGCGAGTATTATCAATAACTAGATGGATGGATGAACAACGATAGGAGTGCGAGTGCTGTCTCTTTAAAAATTAAAAGGGTGGGTAGGCGGGGCGGGGGGGAAATAAATAAAAATAAAAAAGAAGAAACTTGTAGCCTTCTCTTTGGAAACTTGCCTCTAAAGTCACAGTTACTTTTGGGTGAGGGTGGCATTTTGAGTAGGCTCATGGCATGGTGATCCCTGGAAGGAAGTGGGATCTGGACTCTAGGTGCATTTGTTAGGACGGAAGTGTGAGGTCTCTCTGTGCATGTGTGACTTACATTGAGGCTTGGGGCCCTCCCTACCCTATCTCTGCCTCTGACTTTGGCTGTCTGTGGACATGCCTACCCACTTATGGCCACCAAGCTCACAGGGTGAGGGCTGTGGGCTGGAGAAAGGAGGATGGAGATTCCTTCTTGGACTACAGTCACTGGAGATTTGTGGAGGTGCCAGCCAAATGTGCTGTGGTGGCGACAGGGAAAAGTTCTCCTCTCCTTGGTATTCCCCTGTCATTCAGGTTGAGGGCAGGTCCAGTTTGAGCCACAGGACACCAGAGCTGGAGGGTACTTTAAAAAGAGTCTGCCCAGTTTGATTTTGTCCGCATTATAGACAGGAGGCTTGATCAAGGTCACAAAGTTACATGGAGACCACTTCAAACAAACAGTGCTTAGTTTATAGTACATGGCAAATGCTAACTGTTGTTGGTGTTATTGATCAGCTCATATATTTTTATGCACTCAGTGTGTGTCTGGTATGGATTATAATTAATATTTATATAGAGCTTTGCAGCATTCTTTTTTTTTTTGAGTTGGAGTCTCACTCTGTCACCCAGACTGGAGTGCAGTGGCGGCTCCCGGCCACCGCAGCCTCGACCTGCTGGGCTCCTGCAATCCTTCCGCCTCAGCCTTCCAAGTAGCTGGAACTACAGGCGCACGCTACCACGCCTGGCTAATTTTTGATTCATTGTAGAGATGAGGTCTCGCCAAGTTGCCCAGGCACATCACGAACTGCAGCATTCTTTAATAGCTAATATTGATTGTTTACTTTGTGCCAACTGCTTTCTGTAGGTTGCTTCATTTAATCCTCACAACAGCCCAACAGTCTGTTCTATTAATTATTTCCATCTCACAGATGAAGAAACTGACTTAAGAGATAAGAAGTCTCCTGCCCAAGGTCACACAGATGGCAAGCAACTTGGGTGAGATTCAAACCCAGGCCAGTCTGTGAACACTTAATTCCTGTGGCAGCCAGGCCAGCCTTGGGGGAGTCTCTATTTCACAGGTGAGAAAAGTGAAGCTCAGAGAAACTGAAGACCTGGGTCGGGGTCACACAGCTGGAGAAGAGGCAGAACTCCTCTTCCTCTTCTGATTTGGCCCTCCATCTGCTGACCACACAGGTCCCTCTGGCCAGCTCTGCCAGAAGAGTGACCACTGGGCCTCTGGCACTGAGTGCCTAGCCCTGTCTGGCTCTGGAGGCCTCCATTCTGGTTCTGTTGGTGCAGGGAGCACTGCCCAGATGGTGTTTATTCTCGTATGACTACTGCGTGTGTGTATATATTTGTTGATTAAAAACATTACTTGTTATATTTTGTGGCAACATTTAAAAATATTACAAATCTCTCACTGTCAACAAGAATCTTGCCAATATTTTCCCTAACCCTTTACTTACCACCTGGGCTGCGACTAGCAAATCAGAGGCTCTGGCTCACCTGTGCAGAATTCCCACTGTGGCTTTCTCTTGCTCTTGGATCAAATTTGAACTTTCTCTGTTCTTGTCTGCCTCTGTCTCTATCTGGGTCTGCCAGAACTCGCACACTTTAGTCTTTGCCTGTCCCTCTGACCTGATTGATCATCTGGTCCCCTTCTTCATTTCACCCACTTTTCTCCAGTCACGCTGGCCTTCTGTGGAACCCTGAGACATGCCAGACTCAGTCCTTCTCAGAGACTGCATCTCTCATCTGCTGGAGTAGACCTCAAGATGTGAGTGTGGTTGGGGTTCCTCAGCCAAGGGCAGGAGCCCTGACATAAGTGCCATCTGTAAGCAGCCTATCCCAGTGCAAAAGATTTCCTGTGTTCCCCGCCTTATGTGCTCCCATCACTTTAATGTTGTCATTTTTCTTCACATTGCACTTACCACTAATGCACTTCATCGACTTTTCAGACCCATGTTTAGACATTTTTGAAGTAAGGATGTTATATCATAGGTGGAATGTTAATTTCATTAGGGTTTCTTTGTCTTTCATCAGGCTGTGTAAAATGATGGGGTAGTTTACAATTGATGGTGTCTTAGGATCGATGAAATAGTACATGTGAAACAATTGTTTACTTGTTTATTGTCTCTCAGCTACTTAGAATGTAAGCTCCAGAAATATGGGCTATGTTGCTTTCTTTCACTACTATTACCTGCTGTTTCTAGAACACTGCAATCACATGTGCTTAGTAAACAAATAGTTTGATAAAGGAACATGTGCTGTGGTTATGGTGCCCCTGCTTGTTTGCCTTAGTTTGGCCGCTTCCTCTGGTCCCCACATGAGCTGTACTACTAGAGCCACATTTCTCTTCTGTTCATGTGGTGTGATGAAGACATTGCCAGCTATGACTGCCACCTTCATACAAATCACACATGTCATCGATGCCCCACCTGTACTCACATCAGACCCAGAACCACTCAAGGTTCAATCCTTAGTGCTAACCTCCCTCCCTCAGAGGACTGGTGCATTTCCACAGGATCCACTCTAGGGGGTGGGGGATGTCCAGTTGTGTGCTGGTGAATTTCTAACAAGTGCCTTTCCTCTCCCTTCCCAGTAAAGGGCCTGGTGTGTAGCATTTTCCAGATTTTGTGGAGGAAATATCACCATGGTCAGTTTCAACTGCCATCTTAAAATCAACCAGCTTGCAAAATTGTCTGAAAATTTTGCAAGTTGGTTCCAGCCATCATTAGGATGCCCTCTTGAGAGCCATCTGTCTCCATGTCTCCACCTACCTGGAAGAATATTCCATTTTGCCCTTGCTGTTACCTCACACTCAACCAGGTGTCCTGAACTGGCCCACAGTGTGTGGCTGATTCCAGTAATAACTGGGGACTTGGGCTGTACTATAGAGGTTACTCTTTTTCTAATATGTGGACTTGTTAAGGGTTTAGTTGCTACGGTTGCAAAAAGGAGCAAACTGGCAAAATTAGGAAGGCTCTTTCCTTTTTGTAATCTGGGATTTTTAAAATAACTACAATCAAACTAATTTTCTACCTTCTCAAAATAGTTTCTCTTTTCTTAATTTCCATTTTTCTGACATTCTCATGCAAGTTATTTGACTAACTTGAGACCGAAACTCCTGTTTTCTTTAACTCTATGTTCTCTCATTCTTGACAGCCAAAGCAGCTCCCAGGTAAAGCCTTTATCACATCATCACCAAAGGCACTCCCCCTTGCCAGTGTACTCTGTATACACTGCCAATTCATCTTCTAAAAATATTGCATATTAAAAGTTTCTTTGTTCAGATACTTTTGGCATCTCTTCACAATTGTTTGGGCCCTTCTGTCTGACTTTGAAGCTTCTTTCTGTGTCAGCTTCACCCAGGTCCATCCTTACACCTCTCACCTTCCAAAATAAGCTCGTGGTGGCAGGCACACTGGTCTCTGTCTGTCTGTGCTTCCTTCCTGCGTGTATGGCATCCTCTGTGTCCTGCTCTATGGTGTTTTGGATTAATACTCTCACTCCCCCAGTGCCACTAATGCACTGAAACTTCTGTCTAAATCCTGCTCCTGCCTTCAGGAATTCATATCTTCCTTGGCTGCTTCCCTCTTCTGGGATGCCTCCTTTTGCTGTTTCTGAGTGACATGTCTGGGCTCCTCATTTTTGTCTTTGGCTTTCTCTCTCTCTCTCTCTTTCCCTTTTTATTTGTAACAACTTTATTGAAATACAATTCACATGCTACACAATTAACCCATTTAATGTATATGATTCAGTGGTGGGTAGTATATTCACAGGTGTTTGTGAACATTGCCACTATCATTTTTAGAACATTTTCTTCATACCACCCCAGATAAAACCACTTACCCAGCCGGGCTCAGTGGCTCAGCCTGTAATCCCGCACCTTTGGGAGGCTGAGGTGAGTGGATTGCCTGAGCCCGCGGGTTCGAGACCCGCCTGGGCAGCGAGACCTCATCTCTACAGTAAATCAAAAAATCAGCCGGGCATGGTAGCGCATGCCTGTAATTCCGGCTACTTGGAAGGCTGAGGTGGAAAGATTGCCGGAGCGCAGCAGGTCAAGACTGCGGTGGCTGGGAGCAGCCACTGCACTCCAGTCTGGGCAACAGTGAGACTCCAACTCAAAACAAAACAAAAAAACCCACTTACCTTATAGCTGTCATCCCCGAGGCTTCCCATTTCTCCAGGTCCAAAGCAACCACTGACGTATTTCATGCATCTAGAGATTTAACTGTTCTAACATATCATATATATTATTTGGTATGTGGCCTTTTGTGTCTGACTTCTTTCACTTAGCATAATGTTTTCAGGGCTCATCCATGTTGTAGCATGTGCTGGTACTTCATTCCTTTTTATGACTGAATAATATTTCATTATATAGATATATTTCATTTTACTTATCCATTTATTAGTTGATGAACATTTGGGTCTCCATTTTTATTTTTTTTTGAGTTGGGGGTCTCACTCTGTCACCTAGGCTGGAGTGCAATGGCATGTATATACTCATGGCCACCCCAGTGTCGACCTGCTGGGCTCAGGCAATCCTTCTACCTCAGCCTTCCAAGTAGCTGGAGCTACAGGTGCGTGCAATCATGCCCAGCTGATTTTTTTACTTTTATTGTAGAGATGAGGTCTCGCCAAGTTGCCCAGGCTGTTCTTGAACCTGTGGACTCAGGCAGTCCCCTTACCTCGGCCATCCAAAGTGTAGCGATTACAGGCTTGAACCACTGCCCCCGGCCCAGTTTTTGGACTATTTTGCATAATGCTAATGTGAACATTTGTGTTCAAATTTTTGTGTGAACATATGTTTTCATTTCTCTTTGATATGTAGTGAGGAGTGGAATTGCTATATCAAATGATAACTCTGTGTTTAAAATTTTTAGGGGCATCCAGACTGTTTTCCTTGATGGCTGTACTATTTTACATTCCCACTAGCAATGTATGGGGCTTCTGATTTTTCCACATCCTTGCCAACACTTGTTATAATTTGACATTTTGATTATAACTATCCTGGTATCTATAAAGTGGTTATCTCATTGTGGTTTGAGTTTGTGTTTCTCTAATGACTAATGATGTTGAATATCTTTTCATGTGCTTATTGACCATTTGAATATCTTCTTTGGAAAAAATTCTATGCAGGTCCTTTGCTCATTTTAAAATTGGGTTGTTTTTCTTTTTATTATTCAATCGTGAGATTTCTTTATATATTTTAGAAAAAAAATTTTTTTTTTTTTTTTTTTTTTTGAGTTGGAGTCTCACTCTGTCACCCAGACTGGAGTGCAGTGGCCGCTCTTGGCCACCGCAGCCTCGACCTGCTGGGCTCCGGCGATCCTTCCGCCTCAGCCTTCCAAGTAACTGGAACTACAGGTGCGCACTATCACGCCCGGCTAATTTTTTTTTATTTATTGTAGAGATGAGGTCTCGCCAAGTTGCTCAGGCAGGTCTCAACCCACGGGTTCAGGCAATCCACTCACCTCAGCCTCCCAAAGCGCAGGATTACAGGCTGAGCCACCGAGCCCGTTTAGAAAGAAATTTCTTATCAGATATATGATTTACAAATGTTTTCTCCCATTCTGTGGGTTGTCTTTTCAGTTGCTTATGTCCTTTGATACACAAAACTTTTTAAGTTTGATGAAGTCTAGTATATCTATTTTTTTCTTTTGTTGCTCGTGTATTTGATATCATATTTTAGAATCCATTGCCAAACCCAAGGCTATAATGATTTACCCCTGTGTTTTCTTCTTCTTCTTTTTTTTTTTAGTTGAAGTCTCACGCCATTGCCCAGGCTGGAGTGCAGTGGCATGCTCATAGCCAACCCAGTGTCGACCTGCTGGGCTCCGGCGATCCTTTTGCCTCAGCCTTCCAAGTAGCCAGAACTACTGGTGCGCGCTACCATGCCTGGCTAATTTTTATTGTAGAGACGAGGTCTCACCATGTTGCCCAGGCTGGTCTCAAACCTGCGGGCTCAGGCAATCCTCTCTTTTCGGCCTCCCAAAGTGCTGGGATTATAGGCTTGAGCCACTGTGCCTGTCCTGTGTTTTCTTCTAAGAGTTTAATTATCTTAGCTCTTACATTTAGGTCTCAGATCTGTTTTGAGTTCATTTTTGTATATAATGTAAGGTAGGGGTCCAACTGCATTCTTTGGCAAGAGAGTATGCAGTTGTCCTAGCATCATTTGCTGAAGAAACTATTCTATCCCCGTTGAATTGTCTTGGTATCCTTGTTGAAAATCGATTCTTGTCTATTGAGGTATGTGTTTGGTCTTCTCTTGTCTTATATCATTAATTAGCTATTTGATTTGGATTTTTAAGTATCAGAGAGATTAATGTCATTATCTTTAGTTACTAAAGAAATTTTCATAAGACATAAAAGCATCACAAGTGAAAGTTCTGCCCGAGCTGCTCCTGTTCCCACTTGAAGAGCACCCCCTGTGTGCTTTGGTAAGCAGCTTTGTAAACTTCCCGTCTGAGCAGACCCATATACACATGCATATGCACATCTGTGAAAACCCAAACGCACATTCACACTTTGAATTTGTGGATATATGGCGATGCATATATTCAAATTTAGCTATACTAAATAGCTGTGTTTGTATGTCTACATTTTTATAATTGTTTTCTTTTACAAAATTGAGATACATAAAACGTTCTATGATGTTTTAAACAATCAGCTGTATAGTCCATGTATCTTCCATGACAGTATATATGTATTTTACCTCATTCTATCTTAGTGGTTCCATAAAATTTCATAGAACGTGTACACCAAGGTTCTTTAGCCAGTTCTCTATTACAGGGTGTTTATGTTGTTTGCAATTTATTTTTTCCTATGTCACAGTGAGTGTCCTTACACATACCTCTATGTACCTAGGGGAGTGTTTTTCTCTGTCTGATCATGTCTTTTATCTTAAAGTCATTTTTAATATCTTTCCCTCAGCTGTGTTTTATGATGCCTTGCACATATTAGGTACTTAATAAATATTTACTAAGTGAACTCTTAGGGTTTTCATCATAGGCATATCCCTAGCTTGCTATTTTGTCTCAGTAAAATGTTTTATGACACCCTCAGGCCTATTTCACTTACTCTAGAATGAACGAACATTTTAGTTATCCTATCCAATCTTCGTTAGGGAAACTAAGGTGAAATGAGTCAAGCAGTATTTTGATTATATATGCATGGCATTAGAAGTATACAGAGATAAGTGAGATGCAGCCTTAGCTTTTGTGGTATTTAAAAACCATCAGGATAGGTAGGTAGGAGGTATACTACTTCTCTGAGAGACACACGTGTTATAATGAGGGCTTAAAGAAAGGGGAGAAATGATTCAGATGTACCTTAGAGATATTGCAGGCTTGGTTCCAGATCACTACAATACAGTGAGTTGAATATCAAAATAAAGAAAGTCACACAATTTTTTGTTTTCCCAATATATATAAAAGTTATATTTATACTATACTGTAGTCTGTTAAGTATGCAACATTATGTCTAAAAAAGTACATACTTTAATTAAAAATATTTTATTGCTAAAAAATGCTAATGATCATCTGAACCTTCAGTGAGTTATAATCTTTTTGCTTGCAGAAGGTCTGCCTCAGTGTTAATGGCTGCTGACTTATCAGGCTGGTTATTGCTGAAGGCTCAGGTGGCTGTGGCGATTTCTTAAAATAAGACAGCAGTGAAACTTGCTGCATTGATTGACTCTTTCACAAAAGATTTATTTGTAGCATGTGATGCTGTTTGATAGAATTTTACCCACAGGAGAACTTTCAAAATTGGTGTCTATTCTCTCAAACCCTGCTGCTGCTAAATCAACTAAGTTTGTATACTATTTTAAATCCTTTGTTGTCATTTCAACAATGTTCACATCATCTTCACCATAAGTAGATTCCATCTCAAGAAACCACTTTCTTGCTCATCTGTAAGAAGCAACTTTTCATCCCTTTAAGTTTGATCATGAGGTTGCAGTGGTTCGGTCACATCTTCAGGTTCCATTTCTAATTGTGGTTCTCTTGTTACTCGCACCACATCTTCACTGACTCCCTCCACTACTCAGAGTCATCCATGAGAGTTGAAATAAACTTCTTCCAAAGTCCTATTAATGTTGACATTTTGACTTCCTCCCCATGAATCATAAATATTCTCAATGACATCTAGAATGGTGAATCCTCTCCAGAAAGTTTTCAGTTTACTTTGCCTACATCCATCTCCAGAAAGTTTTCAGTTTACTTTGCCTACATATTGGGAATAGGGGAATTGCTGGGTCATATGGAAGGTCAATTTCTAGTTCTTTCAGAAATCATCACACTGTCTTGAAGGTCAAAATTATCCCCTGATCCATGGACTGCAGAATGGATGCTGTGTTAGCAGGTATGAAAACATTCATCTCCTGTACATCTCTGTCAGAGCTCTTGGTTGACCAGGTGCATTGTCAACGTGCAGTAATCTTTTGATGAAAGGAATGTTTTCTTCTGAGCATCAGGTCTCAACAGTGGGCTTAAAATATATAGTAAACCATGTTTTAAAGAAATGTGCTGCCATCTAGACTTTGTTCTATTTCTAGAGCATGGGCAGGTTAGATCTAGCATAATTCTTAAGGGTCCTAGGATTTCTGGAATGGTAAATGAGCATTGACTTAAAGTCACCAGCTGCATTAAGCCCCTAACAAGATGGTCAGTCTGTCCCTTTCTCTGAAACCAGGCATTGACTTTTCTCTCGCTATGAAAGTCCTAGATGGCATCGTCTCCCAGTATGAGACTTTTGTTTACATTAAAAATCTATTGTTTAATGTAGCCACCATCATCAGTTATCCTAGCTAGATCTCTGGATGCCTTGCTGTAGCTTCTGCATCAGCACTTGCTGCTTCACCTTGCACTTTATGTAATGGAGTCAGCTTCTTTTCTTAAACCTAATGAATCAACCTCTGCTAGCTTCCAATTTTTCGTCTGCATCTTTCTCACCTCTCTCAGCCTTCTTAGAATTGAAGAGAGTTAGGGCCTTGCTCTGGATTAGGCTTAGTTTAAGGGATTGTTGTGACTGGTTTGATCTTCTATATCAACCACTAAAATTTTGTATCAGCAAAAATACTGCTTCACTTTCTTATATTTCTGTGTTCACTGGAACAGCAATTTAAACTTCCCTCAATAACTTTTCCTTTGCATTCACAATTTGGCTGTTTGGCACAAGAGGCCTAGCTTTCAGCCTGTCTCAGCTATTGGCATGCCTTCCTCACCAAGCTTAGCCATTTCTATCTTTTGATTTAAAGTGAGAGACATGTGACTCTTCCTTTCATTTGAACACTTGAGGCCATTGTTGGGCTATTCATTGGCCTAATTTTAATTTTGTTGTATTTCAAGGAGGAAGAAGGAGGCCCACAGAGAGGGAGAGAGATGAGAGGACGACTGGTGGGTGGAGCAGTCAGAACACATACAACATCTATTTACTAAGTTCACTGTCTTATATGGGCACAGGTCATGGCACCGTCAAACACTTAAAATAGTAACATCAAAGGTCACTGATCACAGATCACCATAGCCAATATAATAATAATGAAGTTTGAGATATTGCGATGGTTACCAAGATGTGATACAGAGACTTGAAGTGAGCACATGCTATTGGAAAAATGATGCCACTAGACTTGCTTGATGCAGGGTTGCCGCAAACCTTCAATTTGTAAAAAATGTTGTATCTACAAGGTGCAATGAAGTGAAATGCAATAAAATGAGGTATGCCTGCACTTCACTTGGATACTATCAGGGAAAGTTCTCTGGAGAAGGGACATTGAGGGTAAGATTTGGACAGGTGGAGGTGGACGTAGGTGCGAGGTGGGGCTGGTGGTACTTCCAAGGGCATGGCATATGTAAATTCAGAGGAGGTGAGAAACAGGAGAAGTCAAGTTCCACCAGTGAAGGGTGTGTGTAGGGGAGTGATGGGTAATGATGCTGCACAGCCATTAGGGGATATGCTGTGGTAGCTTGGAATTCCAGATGGGTTGGCATTAATCTGGGCCACTATGAAAGTATTTTGAGTAGAATTATATTATTGGAATTGGTCTTGAGGAATCAGTGTATTCAGTAAATCTGGGGCATGAATAAAGGTAAGTCTCAATTTCTAGCAGTTTCTGTAACACACCTTTTTCTTGTCCTTTCCCAATTCTGTAGCTGTCTGAAAATGTGGTTAACCGCATGAAGGATTTCAGCCAGCCCTCAGAAGGGCAGCAGCCAAGCCCTCCACCTACTTCTCCTTCACCTTCTGCATTTGGCCCTCGAGACAGCAACTTGAAAGCCCCTCAGAAAGGTATGGTAGCTTGTAACAATTCTGTGGAGAGTGGAAGAGAAGGTGAAAGGAGTGACAAATAATGTACTTGTCCGAACCCTTCTGATTGCTAATGTGGCTCATATTTGTTTCTGGATGATATAAGCAACTCCATTCCTATGTGTGCTTTCCAGGAGAGGGTGGCTTTCTAAGTGTGGCAGATGCTCTCTGCTACAATGAAGGCAGCACAGTTTAGTCAGAACAGAAGTTAAATTTGGGCCAGACTGTTTTCCCTCACTCTGTTTCAGTTTCTCCATATGTAAAAAATGAGACAGGATTTGGTTTGACAACGTCAGGTAAGAAGTTGCTTTTAAGGATTCTCAGAAGGAGCATAACCAGTACAACCTAGGTAACTCTAGTCTCTCAAGTCAAAAAATTATATAGATTTATGTGAATTGGACCAAACAATGGAGACTTAAGTCAGTGACTTCGGTGCCTACCTCAGCAACCCTAGCTTATCCCTCCTAGGGGGGATCCTAGGAGTTTCTCTTTCTTGGCCCACTGTGGAGGCTTACAAAGCTGATTTGTTCTCTGCTGTGCCTATCACAAAGAGGAAATTCCTGCTCTTCCCCAAATAACCACTTGCAGCAAACACAAAGAAACAAAGTTTTAAGAAAGGAAGCTGTAAGGCATAAAAATGTTAAGATATTGCAAAATAAAAAAGTCCTTGAAGCAACTGCTCAGTAAATACTTGCTTTTGAAAATCTGGGTCTGTCTATCACCTTTAACTTGATTTTTTAAAAAGTTGATTGACTGGAGGAGCCATTCCACTACAGAGGACAGACTCTTTTCACAGTGGAGAACCATTCACTGGATTGTTCACCTTGGTCGTAGCCTTATGTTAGTGCTGTCTTTTCTACTCATCTTCCATTAGGTTATAAGAGTTTAGGAGGCAGAAACTATATCCTGTTCACTCAGTATTTACAGAAGGCTATCCATGGACCAAGTTCTGCGCCTCGTGCCAGGACACAGTGATAGGTGGACAGGGACCCCCTCTAATGGCACACTCAACTCTAGTTAAGGAGCCAGATGTGTAACCTAATAGATTGTGGTATCGTGTCATGATGTAACGCTATAGTCTTGCCCGAGGTCCAGGTTAGCACAGAGGAGGGAGTGCCTCGTGATTTTAGGGAGGGGCTAACCAGATTTTGAAAGGTAGAGTGGTGGTAGATCGGCATTGCTGTCAGGGGAACAGCAGGAACAAGCATGGTGCAGCTGGCCTGTTTGGGGACCCAGAAGCAGTTTGCTGTCTCTGTAATACAGAGGACACGGAAGGGGAAATGTTGGGGTGGTGCTCAGGAGCTAGGTAATGGAGACCTCCCCACAGTGACCAGGGCACTCTGGCTTCATCTTCAAGTCTGGGAATGCCGGCCAGGTTTTCTGACACCTTAGCTCCTGTTGTCCCCTTCAGAGCTTTCTACACGTGGTAAAGCAAGTCAGCACTTGGATTTGGACCCACTTTGAGATCTTTCTGAATATCTGCCACCAACGGGGCTGAGTGAGATTCCTGGAAGACCTGTAAGATGCCCTTATCCTTTACCAGAAGGACTTAGTCACTCCCCATGATATGTCTAGCTGGCTGATGGGGAGGGCTTAGGAGGGGTCTAACTTGACCCAGTGTATTTTCATAAATTGGATTAACTGGTGAGAGGAAGAAAGTGATAATAAAAGTGAAAATTGCTAAAATACACACCAGTTTCAACTTTAGAAGATAAAAGAAATGTTTGCTTCAGTTTTGGTAAGTTTCAGTAGTTTACAAAGCAAGAATAATATTCTTTTGTCATTTGGTTTTAGTTACAACAAAATATTTTTGTTTAAATGAGGGTGTGAGTTTTGAGTTTTTGAATACTGAAGAAGAGTCAGCATAAATGGACTATCTTGAAGTTGACCAATTTTAAGATACTTTTTGCTTTAAAACCAGTTTTGGTTTTATTTTAGCAATGGAATGAGATTAGAAAAAGACATTGAAATTAAATCCCTATCTCATGCCACACCCCCAAGTAAATGTCAGAGGAAATAAAAGATTTAAATGTATGAATTGAAGACCTAAAAATACAAAAGAAGATTTTTCTAAGCACCACATCAAGTAAAGAAGACTTTAATTAAGAAGAAAAGTAGGAAATTTGCCTATAAGAAATTAGAGACAATTTAGAAAAAAAGTAATGAATGCATGATAAACTAGGGAAAATATAATACAGGGCAAAGTACTAGTAATCTTAATGTATAAAAAACACTTAAAGATCTTTAAGTAAAACAACGCAATAAAAAATGTGCACAAATGGTCATAAATATGACAAAATTCTCAACTTCACTGTGAAGAAACTCATACTACATAATGTGCATTACCAGGAGGAGGTGAGTGGGCAGGCATATACACAGAAGGTGGGAGTGAGGATTAGTGCCACATTTTCTACTTGGGTACTATATTATTTTTATAGTTAAAAAAAGGAAAATATGTAAGAAGCAAAAATAAATACTATAAATTATATCTCAATAAAATTATTGTAAATAAATAAATAAGAATGAGGAGCATTAATGTCAAAGTAAAACCTGACAGTGGTCTTCATAGTCTCAGTTGAGAACCTGGCATGTTATGAGGAGCATGTGAGGTGTGCTGTCCTCATGTGAGAGGTGATTTGAAAGTGCGAGTCATGGCCAGGCTCGGTGGCTCAGCCTCTAATCCCAGCACTTTGAGTGGCCGATGTGAGTGAATATGCCTCAGCCCATGGGTTCAAGACCAGCCCGGGCAACTTGGTGTGACCTTGTCTCTGCAGTAAATAAAAAAAATTAGCCAGGCGTGGTAGCGTGCGCCTGTAGTTCTGGCTGAGGTGGAAGGATCACCGGAGCCCAGCAGGTCAATATGGGGATGGTGTGAGTGTGCCACTGCACTCCAGTCTGGACGACAGACTCCAACACACACACACACACACAAACACACACGCACACACACACACACACACACACACACACAAAGAAAGTGCTAGATCACTTTTAGAAGTGCCTCCTGAAGGATGCCCTGACAGGTCTGAGAGTAGAATCTCAAATCCTCATATACTGCCTCAGAAAGCCTGGCTCTTCTGTCATTCTAACTGCTTTAGAAACATATGATGGACAGGTAGAATGTTGGAGAAGCCCACTAAAAGGTGTTGCGCTTTGGCTGACAGAGAGTTTTGGAAGGATGATTCTGTGGGGATAACAAAACTTTCAGTTAGCAAGTGGTAGAGAGAGTGAATTGGATTTGCTCAGAAATCCTCAAATTCATGTTGATCAAAAAGTAGACCTACTGAAACAACTCAAAGATCTCAGTAATACTAGAGGTAATAGGGGTTAAAATAGAATTAGATTTAATATGGGGTGGCACACTCAGGACTAGATATCTGGAGAATGGGATACTAAGGGAAACAAGATTTAAAGAGCCGTCTCTCCTCGTTCTCCATGCCAAAACCTAGACCAGGTAGGCTGTCCTCATGAAGCAAAGTATTGGCTTCCCTTAGCCACTTCTGGCCTGTGTTTAGGAGATGACCTAGATTCCAGATAATTATTGAGTGGGTAGGAATGGATTTGGAATACTGTACCCAAGTGACTCTGTCTACTGCCTGCCCAGTGCTGTCTGTCCTGTTGCAGAAACCCCTTTGGGATGACAGGAGACTTAGGGGCATTGGGCTTTCCAGACTGCTGAATCAAGAATGTGTTCCTCCTCTCCTCATGGGGATGCATCTGTCTGTCAGGCGTGGTGTCCATCTTCCAAGGGAGCATATTCATCCATGTGGTTGCATCCCTGAGCCCCTTTCCTGGGTGACCACCATGCCCTGGTTGATCTTGCAGTGCTGCTGACAGGCCTTTTCTTCTCTATCCTTTGCAGAATCCAAACTGCCCAGGTCGGAGATTAGTGGTGGCCAGCAACCGTCAGGGGTGAAGGAGGATCTTGAGAGGTGAGCCCAAGTGCCCACTTACTCCTGGCACTGCACTCTGCCTAAAAGCTTTCCTCACTGGGACCTTTCCCCATGCCAGAAGCCCTTGAGGGTTGTTTTGCATATTTTATCTCATTTACCTGGAAGGATAACCCTATGGTTTACCGGTCCTAGTATAAGATGAAGAAACACCCAAAGAGGCGAGGGGAAGTTGACTGCTAATGTTCTTAAAAATCCATTTTAAAAAGCAGGACTAAACAGTTGGGTGGCTGGAACTTCTGTGTGTGCGCACGCAGGCATGTTTTTAGAGAGGTGAGGAATGTGGAGTCCTCACAGTTTTAACTGTTGTCATTTAGAGGAACTGGCCCCAGGATGTTGGTATCCTCTATCAGGCCATGATTCCAAGAGCTTGCCACCCCTCTCCAAGTCCCATGAGGACTTGTAGAAAAGTGATTAAGGCACAGAGGCCCTCAGGGAGCACAGGGTGGCATACTCATCCTGCACTTTTCTGGTCATGGGACATGGGAAAATTAATGCATCTAAGAAGGGCTAAGAAGAATACTTTCTTTCTTTCTTTTTCTTTTTTTGAATCCGAGTCTCACTCTGTTGCCCAGGCTAGAGTGCAGTGACACGCTCATGGCCACCACAGCGTCAACTTGCTGGGCTCAGGCAATCCTTCTGCTTCAATCTTCCAAGTAGCTGGAACTACAGGCACATGCCACCATGCCCAGCTAATTTTTTAGTCTCCTCATGTTGCCCAGGCTGGTCTTGAACATGTGGGCTCAAACAGTCCTCTTGCCTCCACCTCCTTAAGTGCTGGGATTACAAGTGTGATTATAAGGTGTGGTGGCACCCTGCCAAGAATACTTTTTTTATTGGGGTCTTGTTATGACTAAATATGTTACTGCATATAAAGCACATAGACACAGTGCCTAGTGCACAGAGTTCTCAATGAATGCTATCTCTGGTTGTTACTAATTGACTTCTTCAACATCCTTGAGGAAATTAACCTTTGTGTAGTCAAAGAACCCAATGAGTTAGTCTAGGGGGCACAGGGTCAGCCATGACTGGGGATTTGACTCTTCTTAATAGGTCAGCCATGCTCCATGTTCCATAGCCATAGATTAAGACCCACGTTCTAAGAATTTATTCTCCCTAATTTAAGAGGGCTCTGCAAGAATAACCTGAACCACCCTCCCACTTTTAGGGTACTTTTAAACATTTTAAAAATGTAAGTATCATATACTAATGAAAGATTTAGAAACTATATAAAATGAAAAACTCGCCCATAGATTCATCATCTCAAGACAACCACTATTAATATTTTGGAGTGTTTCTTTCCCTCCATGTTTTCTTTCCCTCAGTTTAGGATTTTTTTTAAGGTAATATATAATTTTATATCTTGCTGTTTCCTCTTAGGATTATAATTATTTTCCATTATTTATGCTTGCTTTACAAACATTTTTGTTGTTAAAAAGTATTGTTTATTGGTTTTCAGTTTTTAGATTCAACCTTATAGACAAGTCAAAAAGTATATTTTCTAATGGTGCTATAATATACCATTATATGATTGTGCCAATTTATTTAACTTGACCTTGATGGTGGACATTTAGGTTGCTTGCAATTTTTTTCATTATAATAAATAATATTGCTAAGAGCATCTTAGTACTAATAACTTTTTTCTTGCTATTGGATTATTTTACTAGGCAGAATGTCCAGAAATAGGTCAAAGGGCAGGCATATATTCAGGATGAAGAGTTGAATGTTCAGAACAAAGGACTGCTACTTTCTAAAATTTTTAAGCTGTCAAGTGGAGGCAAGTTGCAGGTGGACTTCCCACCTGGCTCACCTCCTTTGAAAGAGGGGCTGACTTGGGATTGAACCCCTGCCCTGAGGCTTTCTCATTGGGCAAATAGCTCCCTGACTTCTCACCTGGCCACGTTTCCTTCTGTGCCTGAGCGATATTGTCCTTGCTGAGTAAATATCACTATCTCCCCATGCCTGGGGAGCTGTCACTGATGCCAGACCTTGGGGTAAAATGATGGGGCATATGGTTTCACAGTGCCCTCTTATTTCCTGGCCAACTAGTAGCTGGTCTCATTGTTCCATAGTTTCATGAACCCACAAATGCCAATCCTGCTCAATGACTGAAGTTAATGCACAGACCTTGTCTTAGCTACATGCTTCTTTTCATGCTGTCTGCATCTGTTTCTCCCTATCTCTCTTCTGCACAGGAACAAACAGGAGCATGCTACTGTCCAAGATAAGTGCTTTCATGTAGCAAAGAGGGAAAGAGAGGTTGCCATGAAGCACTCAGAGGCCTCTGTGCCTCAGGGGGAAGGCAGCATTGGCCATGAGGAGCAGAAGTCACCCCCGCTGGTGAGTGCAGGGCCTTCCTGAGCTGGCCTTCCATGCTTGTGCAGCACTCTAGGAAGTGGAAGTCTGAAGCCTTGTGGCTCAGGCTGCCCATCCAATATGCTCACCTTTCTTTCTGTGGGAAAAGTATCTTTTTAAGAGCCAGGAACCTGTGTTCTTCTAGCTCTGGCTCTGTCACTGATTTGCTTTGCTGCCTTTGGCATGTGTTTGCAGTCTTTGTGGCTTCAAGTCCGTGCTGCAAAGGATGGATCACTCAACAGTTTTATTCAGCTCTGAAACTTCACAGGTATAAGAACTGCTGTTGTGTGTGTGCAGCACGCTGTGAGGAGAGAGGACTGGCAGCCTGGACCCATGTAATAGGAAGAGCATAATTTTTAAAGTTAAGCAGCTTGGTGCAAATCCCAGCTCCCTGCTTACTAGCTTGGGCACATTGTGAGCCTGGTTCGAGGATTATGTGTTCACATACAGGATTGCCTAGGGGATCAGAGGAAACCATATTTGTCCAGGCCTTAGCACATGCCTGGCAGATCGTGGAAGTGTGCTATTATTGTTGCTATTGCTATTAATACGTTTAATTAATGGGACACTCTTTGTCAGGATCTTTCTGCTTAAGTGCAGCATTTATTTTGCAACATGAGAAGTCTAGAAGTGTCCCCGGGGTTGACTTAATGCAGCCTCAGGCTGGCTGTTTCCACAGTAAAATGGTGGCTATTATTGCCCCATAGGTCACATGCAGACAATACAACACTATGCAGAAGAAAAGAGGCTGTGTTGGCTTGCGCGGCTCTATCACAAGGACTTTTCCAGAAGTGCCCAGCAGAATTTCTCTTATGTCACATTTGCCTGAATTACACCTGGTGCCGATGGCTAAGCCAGGCCTCTGCAGAAGGAGTTAGGGAGGACTCCAGTGGATGCAGCTAGGACTCTTTTCTAGTCACGTATGGGAAGGTGGGCATCTAGACAGAATTAGGACTGACAGTGAAGGAGTTGGGAGAGAAGAATGGCTGTTGGCAGTATCTAGTCTTGTCTGCTGTGGATACCACAGGGTTTGAGGTCAGGAGCAGCCTTGCCCAGTGTTGGTGGGTAGCCTGGTGCATGCAGTACTGTGTGGAAGGAAGTTGAAGGCAATGTGAGATCATTTGGGATTGTGCTCTCCTGGGAGGGGAAGGCAGACATGCTGGCTGAGCACAGGCCTGTGCTTACTAATTTGATTATTACATGGATGCTCAAAGCATACAGGAGGCACATAAGAAATGCTGGTTGAACTAGGCTCTCCAGGAAATACAAACACGGTAGGATCCTAGTCTTCAGAAAATTTTCAGTTTATGAGGAAGATGGATTTAAACCAAGAACTTTGAAAAAAGCCAGATTGGTTACAGTAAGTGTTAAATGGAGGTAAAGATAGTAAGATTTGGGATTGCAAGGTTGATCAGAGATGGCATTTGACCTCAGTTTTGAAAGATGTGTACTTGCTGCGGGAGGAGACTGGGTCAAGGAGACGACAGGACACAGTGAAAGAAGTGAGGTTTGAAGCTGGGTTACAGATGACCTTGGACTCCTCGAGGAGTTAGCCTGTAAGTGATTCTGAAGCAGTGGAGATTCCTGATGTGTGTGAGCATCAGGGGTGATGGGATCTGACTTGTGCTTTTAGAGCCCTGTGGCATCCTGGTGAGGAATCTGTCAATACAGTGAGAAACTGGGGCCAGCACACGGTTTAAGAGGCTCTTGCAGTTGGTCTCTGAGGGGCAGGCAGGTTGTCACTTCTCTGCAAGTAGCCTGACGACCAAATAAAAAGGATCCTTATGCTGGAGATGAAGGGTTAAATCAGTGTAGAATGGGCAAGAAAAGTTGGCCACCTGGGACAGTCATCTGGAGATGTAAGATCACAGCCTGGAATATGTTAACTACAGTGAAAGGAATCCACAGCTTCATTTTCTTCCACCTCCTTAGGATTGCCCTGGGGGAGAAACTTTTCTTTTACTGGTAAAGTGGGAAGGAAGTTAGATGACCCTTGGTACAAGTGTGTGTATTTTTAAAATGAAGGGTGACTTTGGAATAAAGAAGGTACATTGTTCTTGATCCCCCCCCCCATCTCTAGATGGATAATGCCCTTCTCTGAACCACAATTCCAAGGGACTAGTAAAGCAAGTTGCTTCCTTCACTTTGAAAATAGTTATCTACTTTTGTGGGCATTCTCATTTTTTTTTTTTTTTGACTGCTCAGTATCTATTTCTTCATGTCACTGAAATCCCATTTTCCTTTTAGCTTTCCTGTTTCCTGTTGTTTGTAGTCTCAGTGAGATTGTATTCCCAATGCCCGGCTTCCTCTATGGAACTAGATCTGGGCACAGGTCCTGAGCCCAGCCAGCCAAACCCACTTCCTGGGGACTTTCAGTTTTGAGTGAGTACAGAGGAAGGGTGGGAGGCCAAGTGGGAGTTATTCATTGCAGCTCAGGTGTGCTGATCAGGTTGTGTCTTTTGCTGTTCCCTACACTTCCAGGATATCATTGGTTTCTGGTTGGACCATCTGTATGCCCTATGCACATTCACATTTGCTTCAAGAGTGAGAGGATTATGTTATTTTAGAGATTGTAATACTTAGTTGGAAGGGGCACTGTGAGACCACCTGGATTCCCACTTAACCTGGCCTTGGTGGTTGTATCATGTGACAAGTTTTGCAGAAGGGAAAAGTGGTTTGCTCATCTGAATCTTCTGATAGGTAGAGCTTTAAGAATCCTGGAGTAATAAGGTCCTGGCAGAGGCTTTACTTGAAGGGAGAATAGGATTTCTGACCTTACCTGTTGTATTCCTGACACATATTATTAGGTATATGAGGATGAAGTACACTTGATAGAAAGTAAAAGCTTTCTTTTCTTTTTTGGTAAGCAATTCTTTTCTTATTTTACATATGTGTGTGTTCTCTGCTTGCCTGTTATTGTTACGGCCTGATCCAACAATCAGCTGCATTCCTCACAGTCAATCAAATAAGAGACGCAGAGAACTGGGAGAACTAAGAAGTTTTATTCTGATACCATAGGATCAGAGAACAGGCTGTGTATCCACCAAAAACCTGCTCATTTAAGCAGAGTTTTCATCCAGTATTTATAATAAAACATACCATTTCTTATCTTTTTTCCATTATTGATTAATGATAACCACATGTCTTATGACCATTACTTGGTTTCTTTCTTAATCATTGTTTAGACTCAAACAGTTACTGTCACAAACCGGAACTCAGATTACATCAGTTCTGCCATTCTTCTAAGTTACAGTTACCTTGCACAATTTGGGGTGTTGTGCTTTGCAGTTGGTTAGTTTTTGCTTATTCCAGGAGTTCTAGCTCGTAAGGCTTAATTAAACATTATACATAAAATTAATGCAAAGACGTGAAAGAAAGCATTTGTCATTTAGAGACTAAGGGAACAGATACATCTCTGGGTTTTAGCCAGTTTCAGCAGAGCCCATTTCTTATCTATGCCCGGTAGAGGCTTTTCCAGGGATGTGCAGTTTTTTAATATGTGTGTTTCCTGCTTATTGGGGGCTCAGTGAAGATGGTTGTGTTTCTTTCAGTACCAAGCAACTGTTACTAGATCCAAGGACAGTGAAGGGGGAGGACAAGGAAAAATATTCACTTTTAAATTCAAATGACTTCTACATTTATCCTAACTCAAATGAATACAAATTTCTAAGTCTTTCTAAATGACTGTTTTAATATAATCAAAATGGCCTTTTTTCAACCTGTAACATTATTAGGCACCAGGTTAGTTTCCTAGTAAGTGGAAATGAATAACATACGGCTCTTCTCCATAAGAAGATGAGTTTATTTATTAGTCTATTCTAAGATGTGACAGTACAGTGTTGAAAGTATCATATCAGAGGGACAGGAAGATACTAGAGGAGCAAGAAGGCAGTACCGCCTGATACTTCCTGGCAGGGTGGGAAAAACATCTAGGAAGAGGTGACATGTGAGCTGGATCATGAATAAATAGAAGTTTTCCAGGTGAAGAGAAGGGGGGAAGGATGCTGCAGATAAAGGGCACTCATGAGCAAAGGCCAGGTGTGAGGAGAAGGAGGAAGCATTTGGCTGGAGCATAGGGAAGTGGTGGGTTATGGAGACAGGGAGGCCGGCAGGGTCAGTGTAGGACTTATCCTTATGCTTCCTTCAATTTGAGCTTTAGATAGAGAGCTTAAATTCCCATGGACATCTATATTGTCAGTACCCAGATGACTGGTAAAGACAAACTGGGGAAAAAAAATCATGACATGCATAGTCCCTTTCTTTGCTTTCTTAAGTTCCACTTTTTTATTTGGTCTACTGAGCTTGGTATTTTGATTGGATCAAAGGGTGACAGACTTTTTCTGTAAAGAGCCAGTTAGTAAATATTTTAGGCTTTGCAGGCTATCCATGGCCTTTGCCACATAATCTTTGTTGCTGTTTTTACAACCCTAAAAAATGTGAGACCCATTCTTAGCTCAGAGAACATAGAAGAAGAGGCTGTGGACTGGATATGACTGGTGGAGAAAAACAAACAAAAAGCCTCCTGGACTGGACCCCTGGATTAGACTGTGCATCTTCAGAGATTGTAACTTTCTAAGTCTCTCTGTGTACCCAGGTGTCACAAGAAGCTGGGGAATTGGGCACTGATGATGGCCCAAGTTCCCAGTGGTTGTTATTTTTTGTAAGAGATTTCATGTCTTGGTATCTGACTGCCTCAGTTTTCTGATCTGTAAAATCAGTATTTTTTTTTGGAGACAGCCCACTGGGCTATATGGGAAAAGTCATGAATTTCTACTTTAATTCCTGATTCTTTTTCTACTTGGCATTTTTTATCATTTCTATTTCTCTGCTGCAATTCCTCATCTTTTTATACATGTTTCTCACCTTTTTTTGTGGATCCTCTAAACATTTATCATAGTTAAAATTTTAAAAATTTCAGTAGCCTTAGGGAGTACAAATAGTTTTTGGTTACATGGTTGCATTGTATAGTTGCAAAGACATCTGGGCTTTTAAGTATACCAGCCACTCCTACCTGTGCACATTGTACCCGATAGGTGATTTTTCATTCTCCACCCCTTCTCCTCTTCTGCTTCTGAGTCTCCAGTGTCCATTATACCATTCTTAATGGCTTTACATATCCTTAGTTTAGCTCCCACTTGTGAGGTTTGGCTTTCTGTTCCTGCCTTAGATCACTTAGGATGATGTTCTCCAATTCCCTCCAGGTTGCTGCAAAAGACATTATTTCATTCTTTTTGATGACTGAATGGTATTCCATAGTATATATACATTCCACATTTTCATTATCCACTGATTGGTTGATGGGCATTGAGGTTGATTCCACATCTTTGCAATGGTGAGCTGTGCTGTGATGAACATGTGGGTGCATGTGTCTTTTTTTTTTTGAGTTGGAGTCTCACTCTGTTGCCCAGACTGGAGTGCAGTGGCTGCTCCCAGCCACCGCAGCCTCGACCTGCTGGGCTCCTGTGAACCTTCCGCCTCAGCCTTCCAAGTAGCCGGAACTACAGGCGTGCGCTATCACGCCCGACTGATTTTTTGATTTATTGTAGAGATGAGATCTCGCTGCCCAGGCGGGTCTCGAACCCGCGGGCTCAGGCAATCCACTCACCTCAGCCTCCCAAAGGCGCGGGATTACAGGCTGAGCCACCGAGCCCGGCTAGCGTGTGTCTTTTTTTTATATAATGATCTCTTTTTCTTTGGGTAGATAATACTAGTGGGATTGCTGGATCAAGTGGTAGATCTATTTTTAGTTCTTTGAGAAACCTCCATACTGATTTCCATAGAGATTGTAACTAATTTACATTCCCACCATCAGTGTATAAGTGTACCTTTTTCACCATATCCATGCCAGCATGTATTGTTTTTTGATTTTTTTTTTTTTTTTTGAGTTGGAGTCTCACTCTGTTGCCCAGACTGGAGTGCAGTGGCCGCTTCCGGCCACCGCAGCCTCGACCTGCTGGGCTCCGGGTGATCCTTCTGCCTCAGCCTTCTGAGTAGCCGGAATTCCAGGTACGTGCTACCATGCCCGGCTGATTTTTGATTTATTGTAGAAATGAGGTCTCGCCAAGTTGCCCAGGCGGGTCTTGAACCCGCGGGCTCAGGCAATCCACATACCTCAGCCTCAATGACCTTACTGGTATAAGATGGTATCTCATTGTGGTTTTAATTTGAATTTCCCTGATGATTAGTGATGTTGAGCATTTTTTCATGTTTGTTAGCTATTTGTATATCTTCTTTTGAGAGACATCTGTTCATGTCATTCACCCACTTTTTAATGAGGTTATTTGCTTTTATCTTGTTGACTTGAGTTTTTTGTATGTTCTGGATATTAGTCCTTTGCCAGATGTATAGTTTGTGAATATCTTCTCCCATTCTGTATGTTGCCTATTTGCTCTGTTGATTATTTCTTTTGCTGTGCAGAAGTTTTTAGTTTAATTAAGTCACATTTATTTTTATTTTTGTTGCATTTGCTTTTGGGGTTTTTACCATATTTATTCTGAAGTCTCCATTTGATAATTTCAACACCTGGATTATCTCTAGGTTTGGTTCTATTGATTGTTTCCTCTTCTGATAATAGGTTACATTTTCTTGTAATTTTTTACTGATGCTGTTCTTCTTTGTATGCAGAAGACCACTGAGAATGAGGAAAATAGTGTTTATGCCTGGAAATGGCCACTCTTCTTCTTTTGACAGCTTGTTAGTGTGGGAGATTGAGTAGGGTGTGAGCTCTGTTGTTGCTTTAGCTCAGACTGTGTGACAGTGGGCTCAAAACCCATTCTGTTTATCAGGGCTTAGGGTATGAATACCTGAAGGGTTAGTCTAAGTTCTCCTGTCCTTCCATCAGACTTTTTAGAAGGCCCTGCTTGTCTGTGACTGAGGGTCCCTCCTTGCTCCTCCTCCAGAAGCAAACGGTTTCTGCTTGGCACCTTAGTGGAAGGCCTGGCTTGCTCATTGGGTTTTTCTCAGCTTTGCCGTTCTGCTTTCAAACTTCGGTGGGCCCTATGTGCCAGTGCCCTGTGTGTATGTACAGAGGGAGGGTATCTCATTTAGTCCCCCCTCCCCACAAGTATTTTAAACAATACAGTTCAGGAAGAAGATTCTCATAACCAATACCAATTTCTTCTCTTTTATTGTCACCACTTTAAAGTACCCCTCATACGCCAAAGAAAATGAAAAGGGCAAAGTAATAGAACTGATCTCACTCTTGTTTCTGAATATCTAGACCCATTCACTACTGATATACAGAGCCAGTCCTTCCACAGGATATACAGGGGTCTACATGAGCTGGGTAGAAAGGAATGTGCCACACAGCTGACCATCTGCATGCCCTGTGCACATTCACATTTGCTCCAAGAGTAAGAGTGAGTGGATTATATTCTTTTAGAGAATTGGAATAATTAGTTGGAAGGGATGCTGTGAGACCACCTGGGTTTCTACTTAACTTGGCTTTGATGATTGTATGATGTGACAAGTTTTGGAGATAGGAAAACTGTAGGTAAACTTATATGAAAAACGGTTTAATAGTTTTAGTTGATTATACACCAAAAAAATAACTTTGATTTATTTCTTATGTATTTTATCTAAACTGAAAGTGGGAGGCAGTTGTGAAAACCAGACATGGTGTCCAGTCATGGCATTGAGAGTCTGGAATCTAAGTCCAGCAGTAGTCCTCAGTTCATTATGACTGAATTGTTGTGAGGACTGAATAAGGGAGCAAATGAAGTCCTTATAATACCTGGTATAATACCTGGTATAATACCCGGTATAATACCTGGTATATTACCTGGTATAATACCTGGTATAATACCTGGTATAATACTTGGTATAATACCTGGTATAATACCTGGTATAATACCTGCTCAAAAAAATAGAAACATTTTCCTAGTGTGTAAAATGGACAAAACACGGACTGTGAGACCACAGCTTTGTTGAGACAGCCTCTGTCATTGTGGTCCCTGCATATTTCCACGATGTTAGCTTATCTGTAAGGTGGGGGATGAACAGTACTGAACATTGTTGGGAAAGTTATAATTTTCTCTTCTTCACCTCCATCCATGTATCCATGACACAGAGTTGATGTTGTGTTCTGAGAGTTCACAGAACAAATTAGTGATTTTTTTTAAAGGTGTCAAGTCAAGAAACATGAGGTTAATGTAGCTTCTCATTAGTTTTCTGGAGAGAGAGAGAGAGAGAGAGAGAGAGAGAGAGGCTGAAGTAATATGAGGTTCTAGGAAACACTTTATTAATGGCCAGATGATGTGTGGTATGGGTCTGGAATGAGGGCCTTTCGACTCAGCTTTGCCACTGAAAGACCATTTTACCTGCATCACTTGGCTCTTTGTTTATTTCACTGCCTGGCTTCTGCACCTGGCTGTGCGTCTGGATCACCTGAGAACTTGTTAAAAATAGATAATTGGATCTCATACCAGAAACAACTGGATTAGACTCTTCGATGTTGTGACCCTGCAATCTGTATTTTTAACAGCCTCTTATGAGATTCTGGTGCAGCAAACTCATGGTCAGCTCCTGGACTAATTTGGGGAGTCATTGACCCTAGAGTGGTTCTTGGCCCTTTTTGTAGTCTGGCCACCCCAGGAATGTGGAATGTTTCCACCAGGGATGTGACTCCCTGTGGCTCTCAGGGCAGGGGCTGTACTGTTTAAGTGCCCAGGTGATTCTGATCACTTTCCTTGTTGCATCTTCTCCTCCTAGGTGCAGGTCCTGCCTAGATGGATGCTTTGTCAGTCTTACTGACCTTCAAAATAGTTGGATGCTCTTTTCTCTGCCAAGGATAGCTAGGGAAGAGATGTCTGTGTTACCACTCCCTGTGAGGGGTCCAGGCAATCTGTGCACAGTGTCTTAGGGGATGGTGATAAGACTTCTGTTCCAGAATTGGGAGGGACGGTCATGGTATGCAGGTGATACCAAATGACACTCACTCAACTCTCAGCAGTAGATTGACTTGTGTGAGAGCCCAAAGTCTCAGATCCTTGCTGCAGCAGCAGCAGCTGCAGCCCATGTAGTATTGGAGATATGTAGCAGAGCCATAAAGAAACCTCAAGGGCTATGGGACTCGTGGGAGGGCTGCTACTGGTCCAGGTCAATGGGCTGTACCCCTGACAGACTTGAGGGTTGAGCTCCCAGCATCTCTCCTAAGAAGACTTAGGTTCTTGTTTCCTGTCCACTTCATTAGGTACGTTGTGATGGTATCCTTGGTGCTAATGGTTTGAATATTTGTTTCCTCCAAAATGCATGTTAAAATTTAATCCCCAGTGTGGCAGTATTGTGGGGTGAGACCTTTAAGAGGCTCTGTCCTCATGAATAGATTAATCTATTTGTGGGTTAATGGGTTAATAGATTATTGGGTTATCATGGGAGTGGGACCTGTAACTTTATAAGAAAAGGAGGATAAACCTGAGCTAGCACATTCAGCCCTCTTGATGTGATGCCTTGTGCCACCTTGAGACTCTGCAGAGAGTCCTCACTGGCAAGAAGGCCGGGTGAGGCTCCGGCCTTGGACTTCTCAGCCTCCAGAACTGTTAGAAATAAATACCTTTTCTTTATAAATTACCGAGTTTCAGATGTTCTGGTATAAGCAATGAAAACAGACTAAGACTCTTGGGATAGAAGTCAGCTGTTTCATGCATTCTTTACCTACCAAGTAGGTGGTGGTCCCCCTGGTGGTGGGGAGGAGAAGGACACGGGTGAGGATATGTGTGGCAGGGTTGGGTGGAGACGTGCCTGGGCTGGGGGGTTTGTCTGGACAAAAGGGCCAGTGGTGCCAGTTGAGAAAGTACAAGGTGAGTGGTAGTCTCTAGCTGTTTTGGTTCCTAGTAGGAAAGGGGGAGCTTGTGGACTTCTCCTTTTCAGAGAAGGCTGTGGCTCTGTAGACTACTCAGATTCAAATGTGGGGATTTAGAATCTGACTGTTCCAGAATGGTCCCACCGTGGGAAGGGGAGCCCAACATTTTTGAGTAGTAAAAGATGTGCACATAGTACTCTTTATTTGAGAAGTTGGAATTATAAGTGGGTTTCACGGCCTGGGCTTATTAGGATTTTGTGGTGCCTCCCCCACCCCCAATCACAGGTGTGCAGATGCCTTTAGTTTTCCCTTCTCTGGTTATGGTGCATGGCTTAGGTGACCTCTGCTGTGTGCTGACAGAAGCTGGAAATCCTCATTAGCTGCTAACTTTGTTAGGCAAACGGCTGATTACGGTTCCATTCCTGGTGTCATTGCTTCTAATTAACAGATCGCATGTCTATGAAAATGTCTGTTAGCACCAGGACAAACTAAAGAGGCTGACAGCTGGGGCTGGGATCTTAAGAGAACTGTGAAGGAGTGTTTTCTCTTTAGCCTCTTGAGGGACTAGGCTGTCGACTTCAGTGAGTCTCCTTGGCCTCTGTGTATCCAATGGGGCCCAAGGGAGTGGAGCTGCAGGCTTCCTTGAAAAACCCACCAGTGTGTGTGGGAGTGTGATCCGAGCCATTTGACAGGGGCATTGGAGCAGCAGATGACACCCTCACTGACCTCCTGCTGTGTTCTTATGAGAAGCTCAGGCCTGTGTGAGATTTTTGGGCTTTCGTGTTTTGAGCAGAGGTCTCATGAGGTCAGGTATAAACCTAAAATTATAGGGAAACCTGACTTTAGAACTTGGGTCATCCCTCAAGGCTCGAGTCAGATGGTGTGTGCTAGTAGAGTAGGGAGGACACAGGCAGTCAAAGGAAGCTGCACTGGCCACCACCTGCCACTGTGCCTGCTCTGTACCCATTCCTTGTCCTTTGGGTGGTGGTGCCCACCACCCTCCACTCTCTTGTACATGTGGATGAAGTGGGACTGACCCTGCAGCTCTAAGTTTTCTTGACAGCTCTAAGTTTTCGTTTTCTCTCCAGCTTGAGTGAAACCGGGATGAGTCTGCCACTTCTGTGCATGCCTCTAGGATGCCAGCATGGCTGGGGAGAGTGAAGGGTCATGGTTTATTTTAAGTCTGTGCAACTTTTTCATATCTTTTTTGGGGAGCTACCATTCTGTCTTTTCCTTTTTATAGAAAAATGTTTTAGATCTGTCAGTTAAGCAGATTGTGTTTCCCCTCTTGGGTAGATGCCATTGCTGGCTACTGACAAGGTAAAGAATTGAAAGGAGGTTATTTGGCTGACAAACATCAACAATTGTTTGCAGGAGGAAAGTCCTAGTTTCTCCCCCTTACCTTTGTGTTTACTCAGTAGTTGAGCCAGGTCCCTGTCTCATGTGTCTTGGCTCTAAGATGAATGTTCTTGGATAGACTAGCTTGTGTACCAACTAGGAGTAGGTTTGGCTGTAACAGAAGGCCAGTTGGCAATGGCTTAAACACTGGCGTGTATTTGTCTCATGAATAGGACGTCCAGGGGCAGATATTACAGATGGGTATGGTAACTTGGGGCATCAGGAAGGGTCCAGTTTCCTCCTTTCCTTTTGATCAGACGTCCTAAGTGCAGCCCTCCTCGTGTCTGCAGGTTGGCTACTGTGCTTCCAGCCATTGCATCAGTTTTTCAGTCAATAAGAAGGAAGGACCAAAAGCCTTTTTCTAGTAATGTTTTGTTATTTTATGTGGAAGGGGCACCCTCCCTATGAACTCTTATTGGCAGAACTGTGTCACAGGGCTACTTCTGACTGAAAGTAGGGTTGGAATAGTGAGAATTTTTAGCTGAGCACATGATTACCCCACACAAAATCAGGGCTATGTTATTAAAGAATAGGGGGTGGATGCTGGTCAGGTGGCAAGAGCACTTTTCATAGGCTTGTAGCTTAGAAGGAGCCCAGCTTTTGGACTCTGTTAAATCTGGACTCAGATTCCCCAGGTACTGTCTCTTTGATCCTGGACACATTTTTTTAAACCTCTGCGAACCTCAGTTTTCTCATAGTCAAATGGCAAGCATCTCCTACAGTTATTAGGATATTTCAATAATATGTAAACAAAGCATCTGGCACACACTGTCTGGAAGATGGGAGACAATCAGTAAATTATTTTGTTTACATTATGCAACTCCCCTAAATGCATGGGAAGAGAAGCTGCACAGGAGTCTAAAGGATAGAAGAGGATAGTGATTTTCCACCATGGCAAATTATGATGTCTGTTATTGGGTTGCTGATGCTCCAGCTCTCCACCTATGCTGGCATCAGGCCTCAGAAGCATCTGAGTACACCCCTCCACTCACCATGTTCCTTTGTTCTAAAGATGACCTTCCGAATCCTGTTGGCCATTTTTCCCTAACTCCCAGGGTTAGCTTGTGCTTGGAGAGGAGGCACACTTCTCAGGGCTGCATCTTCTGGTTTGTGTTCGTACTGAAAGGACAGACCAAGAGCTGGAAGCCATTTTCTTATCTTGTTCTTAAACCCTAACACAGTGGTGAGAAAGTAGAGACTGTGTTTTGGAGAAATGCATACTTTAGGTAAAGATTAAGTTTGCCGACTTTGTTTTTTCAGAAACCCAGACTTCCTGATGCCAGGTATAAAGGTATCTCATAGTTTGCCTAGAGTAAAAGGCGTTTACAAAGCCTAAGACATCTTGCATTAGACAAAAGTTATGCAAATCACAAAACTTGTAGTTACAAAAGTTTTGCAGATCACAGGACTTGTGACTGCTCAGAAGGGGAGTGATTGGGCACTGTCTACAGGGAAGTCAAGGATTCCCCAGAGCTGCCCACTGGGAGTGCATAGGAGATAAGGGGAAGTGCACCCTCCATTACCTCTAAGGAATGTTATTCAGGAATGTACAGGAGCACTGGGACCCTTATCACACCCTTCTCTAGGGGCTGTGATAATGTGGGCAGCGGACATTAGCGGGTTTCTGTGTCACAGGGTCTCCAAGACATTTGCAGATGGTCAATAAGGAAGTCACAGCAATCACGCCTACCTGATTGCAACACCTCCAAGGGAGAGGATTTAAGCCGGGGCCTGGGGGGGGGGGCTACAGGGCCACACTCATCTAGAGTGTAGGCCTGCTTCCTGTCTATGGGAAGTGAAATTTTCTTAAATAAATCTTTTCGTCTTTCACCTCTTTGTGTGTTGCAATTCTTTGCATCACTTGGATCGCTGGCTACCAGTGCGCACCTCTGGCACACTGGCTCCGGTGCTGCATGCCAATCCATCCATCCACCCTCACCCCATCCGTACCCTAACACTTAATGATGCCAGGACTGATGTGTTTTCATTAACCCTGGGCTCATGTGAGGCTGCACAGGTAGGGGATCTCGGGTGCTTGGTTCCCTGTACACTTGTACATGTCCTCAGTGAGCCCCTCACACTCTTGGCAGCATCTCTTCCCTCGTCAAATCTCAGCAGTACTTCTCTGGAGGACTCTGATGCTCTGTTCTTTGCTAGGACTTGGATGATTGAGGAGGGTAGCAGAGGGGCATTGTCGAGAGCAGATGTATGCGGCAAAGCCTTTTGCATGATGCAGCAACAAAGCTCTAATGCCACTGAGACTAAACACACCAGGAGTGACAATCTCTGTGGAGTGGCTTCTACTTGAAACCTTTTGCCCCTGCTCTCAATCCCACAGGGGAGCAAGCATGGCACATTAGCCCTGCACAGCTGTAAGGCCCCAGCTGCTTTACCGGCTCCAACTGACTTTCCCTCTATTTGTGCTGACTCTTTGCTCTCTCCCCCCATCCTCTGTTGATTGCACACCTTCCTTAGCATACACAGCCTTCTGTGGTCTTTTTCTCCCGTGTGTAGTCACTTGTTTCCCCAGAAGCCCTGCCTCAGGGCCTCGCTCCTTCTCTATGCCTCCACCCTGGCAGCAAAGGCAGCTGGAGTGTGAGTGCATCCAGGGCAGGATCAACCCAAGAACCTCTGTTCTTGCAGCTCCTGAGTGTCAGACAATGTTGGACATGGGGTCCATTCTCTAGTTAACTGGTCGGACATGATGTCGGCACCTTATCTTCATGCTAACACACACTGGACATTAATAGAAATACATCACCATGGCACACGTGTGGAATGTCAAGCAGCTGCAAGGCTGGCACTTTCGATAGCCTATTGTGTGCTTAACCTCTTCCAAAGAGGTTTTTGATGAGAAATGAGTAAGACTGTTAACTCCAGGCAGCTGGGTATGTGGCAGGTTTTCTTTTTTTCTTTCTTTCTTCCTTCTTGTTTCTTTGCAGTGCTTCCTTAATCTTTACTCTGGACAAGTGGGCTTTGCCACTTCAGGATTTTTTATTTAATCCACTGCTGCATCAACAGCAGTCTGCTGGCACTGAGGAGGACTTGGCTGGCCTTGCAGAGGGTTTGTGTGGGGCCATGAGGTGGCCCAGGGGTACAGGGGAGAGCCTTGGCCTTGTCCTGAGTTGTCTGGTCCGAGGTTTCACGGCTGTGCACTGGGCTGTTGGTACCACTGGCTGCTTCTCTTCCGAAACACCCTAAGCTTTGGAGCTGTTTTTGTTTTTTCCCTTTATCTTGTCTCTTTTCCTCTCAAGAGCTGCTGGTGATGCCTCAGTTTTTCTGACTGGAGTCCAAAGCCCAGGAGAAAACTCATTGACTCAGAAGATCTGGAGTCTAGAATAGCTAGAGTGGCCAGGACTTTGTCATCACAGGAGATGACAGTAAGAGAGATGTGTGTTTGCTGCTTATTATCTGGGATACCTTCATATACCTTTAGAGAAATGTTTCTCCAACAATAAAATGACATAATACAGTTCATAGGGTTAATGTAGTGTTTAAATGAGATAAAATTTAGTGTCTGGGAAGATGTTTGGACTGCAACAGCCTCTCAACAAAAATTATATTGAAATATTTTCCTAGTGAGCCCTAATGCTAAAAAGCATTCTTGGCCAGCAGTTCCTAAATCATATTTCACAGTCTTCCCAACTAGTATGGCTAATCTTTACTTTATTCCAGTTGGTGTTTTCCTTCTGTTAGCAGATCTCATATCAGAAACCTGCTTTTTCCACCCATCTCCTTCCTCACTCCCATTGACCATTGTCTTGGATTTTGTCATGATTCTGTCCTCATAGCTTATCATGTCTCCTGGCTTCATACCTCTCCCTGCCCTCAGGGTTGTACTGACAGCTGGTTACAGTCAGCACCCTCTTTTCTTTTTTGTTTTTTTAATTTTAAAAGTGTGGGGTACAATTCAGGGTTAAGTATACAAATGTTCATTATGCAGATACCCTTGTTGATGAGGTGTGCCCACCCCTCGCCCAGCAGAATCCCACTACTGCCAATCCTGCCCTACCCCCACCCTGGCAATTTCCCGCTACTGACAATCCTTTTCTTATAGTATTATGATAATTGTTCAAAGTCCACTTACGAGTGAGAACATGTGATACTCAGTTCTTTGTTTCTGTGAGAGATCACTCAGTATTGTAAGTCCATCCAAGTTGCTGCGAAGTTCATAATTTTGTCCTTCTCTATGGCTGCGTAATATTCCATCGTGTGTCTGTACCACATTTTTAAAAAATCCAGTCCTCTTTTGATGGGCAGCATGGTTGGTTCCATGTTCTTACTATTGTGAAAAATGTTGCGATAAACATAAGTGTGCAGGTATTCATAGAGTGATTTGAGTTTCTCCAGGTATATTCACAGTAGGGGGATTGCTGGGTCGTATGAGAGGTTGATTTTTAGACCTTTTAGGAATCGCCAAACTATTTTCCACAGAGGTTGTACTAGTTTACACTCCCATCAACAGTGTAGAAGTGTTCCCTTTTCCCCGGATCCTCTCCGATATCTGTTGTTTTTTGTTATTGATGATGGTCTGATGATGGTCATCCTGACTGGAATTAGATAGTATCTCAGTGTGGTTTTAATTTGCATTTCTTTGATGACTAGTGAAGCTGAGCATTTTTTCATGTATCTGTTTGCTTTTTTTTTTTTGAGTTGGGGTCTCACTCTGTTGCCCAGGCTGGAGTGCAGTGGCATGTTCATGACCACTGCAGCCTTGACCTATTGGGCTCTGGCGATCTTTCCACCTCAGACTTCCAAGTAACTGGAACTCCAGGCATATGCTTCCATGCCTGGCTGATTTTTGATTTATTGTAGAGATGAGTCTCTCCAAGTTGCCTGGGCTGGTCTCGAATCTGTAGGCTCAGGCAATCCTCTAGCCTCAGCCTCCCAAAGTGCTGGGATTACAGGCTGAGCCACCGAGCCCGGCCTTGTATGTCTTCTTTTCAGAAGTGCCTATTCATATCTTTTGCCTACTTTGTAATGGGGCAGTTTTTTTTTCCCAGCACGTTTGAGTTCCTTGTAGATCCTTGATGTTAGGCCTTTGTCAGATACATAGTTGGCAAATATTTTTTCCCAGTCTGTAGGCTGTCTTCCTGTTCTTTTGATGGTTTCTTTGGTTTTGCAGAAACTTGTTAGTTTGTTGAGGTCCCTCTTGTCTCTCTTATCTCTTATGGTATGGGCACTTAGGGTTTTGATCAGGAATTGGTTGCTAGTTCCAATTTCCATAAGGGTGTCTCCTGTCTTTTTTAAGGTTCTTATAGTTTGAGGTTTTATGTTTAGGTGTTTGATTCATTTAGAGTTGGCTTTTGTGAATGGTGATAGGTAGGGGCCTTGTTTCAATCTTCTGCATGTGGTCAGCCAGTTTTCCCAGCACTATTTACTGAATAGGTTCTCCTCTCCCCAGTTGTTGTTGGTGGAGGCTTTGTCGAAGATGAGTTGGTTGAGAAATTGAGGTTTGCTTCTGGAATCTATTCTGTTCTGTTGGTCTATATGCCTGTTCTTGTACCAATACCAGGCTGTTTTGATTTTTGTCAGCTCCCTCTTTTCTTTTATCCCCTTTACTCCATGCCTACCATGCCAGATTTCAACCTTGGGCGAACCCCACTGTCTACTTTCTCACTGGCACATGAGCCTGGGCTCCTGAGGTTGCTAGAGACTTTGGATGGATGAATGTGTTCCTGTGCACACTCATGCTGTCTGACCTCCTTAGTGTTGCCCTTGCTACTTGTTGGCTTGGCCTTCCTTTTACTCCATCCCAGTGACTCCTGTGACATTCCCTGCTATGCCTATCCCGTGCCCATCCTGCACTCACTTGTGAACTCTCTGTGTCTTTGCCCCATTAGCTTCTCCTCCTTGCCTCCCAGCTCAGAGGACGAGATTTCCCCTCCTCTTAAAAGCTAGCTATCTGCTGGTGACCTGGATCCTGGATCTAGCTCCCTTCCTCCCCTTAGCGCCTGCTCTTCCCCACTTTCCGCACTCAGATCTCCCTGTCTGAAACCAGTATCCCTTTCTCAGGCAGCTCCTCTGCTTGCCTCCTGGCTCTTCTCTTTCCTTTGCTTTGAGCGTCTTGGAATCACAGTGGTAAAGTTGTAATCTTGTTTCTCATACTCATTATAATTTGGCTTTCACATCCATAATTTGACTTGATCTCAGAAACCACCATGATCTTCTTCCCAACAAATTTATTAACTTTCTTTCTTCATATTCTCTCTATGGGTAGTTGAAACCAAGGAACTTCCCTTTCTTTAAATTATTACTTCTACTAACCTCTGTGCTGTGGCTGTCGTGCCCCCTTTCTGCATGCTCCATCCATCCATTCCACACATGTTCACAGAGGGGCTCGCTCTGTTGCTCATGCTGCTGGGCATCCAGAAGTAACACAGTCCCAGCCCTGCTGGAGCCTGTGGTCCAGTTGAAGCATGGATGTTAAACAAGTAACTACTACCACTCGAGATAAGTGTGATGCTGTTAAAGAACAAGGTACTCAGAGAAAGAGAGTAAGAGTTGTGCCCTAGCTTTTCTTTTTTTTTTGAGTTGGAGTCTCACTCTGTCACCCAGACTGGAGTGCAGTGGCCGC
>NW_007057637.1:165944-250601 GCF_000164805.1 Carlito syrichta | reverse complement strand
TGACCTTCTGGGCTTCAGTGATCCTTCCACCTCAGTCTTCTAAGTAACTGGAATTACAGACATGTGCTACCACTCCTGGCTATTTTTATTTTATCATAGAGACGAGGTCTCACCATGTTGACCAGCCTGGTCTCGCACCTGTGGGCTCAGGCAGTCCACTCGTCTTGGCCTTCCAAAGTGCTGGGATTACAGGCTGAGCCACCGAACCCAGCCTTGGGAAAGGTTTTCACAAAGGTTCTGGGGAGGATGGTTTATAGTGGCAAGGATGGAGGTGAGTAGATCAAGAGGAAGATCCCCAGGAGTCCTGCAGAGAGGTCATAGTGACCCAGAGAAGAACACTGGAGGAAAGATTGGGTGGAGAAAGAATTTATGCATTTGGTGAGGACTGGCATGTGGGGTGAAGTGGAAACTAGTGTTGAGAATGAGTCTTTGGTTTTGGGCTTGAGCCAGATGCCCTTCTCTGACAAGGAAATGACTAGACCCCTGTCTGATTTCCCTACCTCTGGGTCCTTATATCAATTAGGGTATAGATTGAGCTGCTGTCATAGAGAGGCCCTCAAAAGCAGTGGCATAAATAAGAAAGACATGTTTTTATTTCATGGGGCTGTCTGAAGGTAGGTGGGTAGTCCAGGGCTACTGGGGGCTCTGCCAGCCTCAGCATCTGTGGGTTCATATCAGTTTGTTCCAGTTCTCTCCAGTTCACAGTCAGTGGGGAAGGAGGGAAGAGCCAAGTGGGTTTATACCCTCTCAGTTATTTTAAGGGCAAGACTAGAACTGGGATACACCATTTCTGGACATAGCTTGTTGGCCAGAAGGCAGTCACATGGCCATTCCTAGTGACAGGGGAAATGTAATCTAGCTGGATGCCCGGCTGAAGCTCCATGCCAATGGAGAAGGAGAGAATGGCCATTGGAGAACAATTGGAAATCTGCCACTATTGTCTCTTGCCTCCTCATTTCCCCTCAGTAACTCTGTGGCAGGTAGCAATCAGTCTGCCAGAGTCACAGGTGGTGAATTCACCCACGTCAGGTCAGAGCAGAAAAGGACAGATTTATTTAATGCACTGCAAGAGAGCAGTGGGTAGGGCAGTGATAGAAGAGCTGTCTGCATTGAGCCAGAGGTTTGAGGTATTTTTGTAGTGGAGCTGACCTCTTTCTGGTTAGGGTTAGGGTTCCCATCATGCATTAGGATTCCTGCCATGCAAATAAGGGTTTGAAACATGGCAGTTCTGATTGGCTGATGTTTGACTTTGATTATAGGCCGCTTATTGATCAGTTGGAGGTTAACACAAGGTGGTTCTTGTCATATAAAATGGCTTCCACAAACTTCCCATGTCCACCTTGGCCTGACTTCAGATCAGGGCTTTTGTTCTTTAGGTGCTGGTTGATCACACCTCTTCTGGTGCCTTCAGGGACTTCAAACTGAGGATGTCTAGTACAGAACCTGACTTCTCCTCAAACCCAGGCTTGAATCATTTAAAAAATATTTTGTTGTTGTGATAACTGCTCAGTTCCCTACATTCAGCAGTAAAGAGGCCCCTAGAGAAAGTACAGTGCTGTCAGCTCTACCCAGACTTTCATGGGAGGTGTTTCAGAGGAGCAAGTGGGGATATTCCACAGAGGTTAAATTGCCTGTGACTTTTTCTTCCTAGTGGTCAGCTGGCCTCCCAGTGAGACCTCAGACATGTGTCTTTTGTTTTGAAGATGACCTGTCAAGATGTTGACCATGGCAAAGCACACAGTTCTTCCCCTGGCCATCTGTCCAAAGTTTAGCCCTGGCCAGACCTCACAGAGGAACAGTGTTTTTCACCAGATTAGATGGAGTCAGAGAAAAGTGCTCCACAGTTGGGGACTCCCTCCCAGAGGTTGCACCAGGATGACTCAGGTGTCTGCAAGTGCTGGGGTCTCTGCTGGGGTCTGACTCTGGTTGACTGTGGCTGCCTCTGGGCCTGAGGCGTCAGAGTTTGGGCACCACGGGTACATGGGGTGAGCTCTCTAAGCTTCTTCCTCCCAAGCCCTTCTCATAAGTAAGCAGACCCTCCCAGCTTTAATGCTAATTCCCTTTGCAATGAGCCTGAACTTCCTCACTTCCCATTTAAAGCCAGCCCATTAGCACTGCCACATCTGTCACCATAGATGGAAAGTTCTTCTAACAAGTGGTCAGGCAGCTCTCCCATGCTAATGAGGAATCTGTGGAATTCCTCCAGGGACTCTGCAGCATGGTTGTGGACCCTGCCTTTGTCCTCAGTCTGCAGGAAGACCACGGGCAGTTGGGGCCCTGTGCTGACCCTTGTGTGATCCTCTTGACCTCCAGAGGTTCTGGAAGGATGGGAGAGAGAGAAATGGTGGTGGAGGGTGCTCTCATCTTTCTTGCCCTCTGGTTTTCCCTGGAGTCACCACCAGTACTGGCGAAAAGAAATGTGTGCTTTTATCTTTTGTGCAGGGCTTTTTTAAACCTCCCCTTCTGGCTTCTTGTAGCACTTCTTTAAATGCAGTTGCTTTGTCTCCCTAATAAAAATTTGCCTAAAGCTGGGCTCGGTGGCTCAGCCTGTAATCCCGTGCCTTTCGGAGGCTGAGGTGAGCGGATTGCCTGAGCCCGCGGGTTCGAGACCCGCCTGGGCAGCAAGACCTCATCTCTACAATAAATCAAAAAATCAGCTGGGGTAGTATCGCATGCCTGTAATTCCGGCTACTCGGAAGGCTGAGGCGGAAGGATTGCCGGAGCCCAGCAGGTCGAGGCTACGGTGGCCGGGAGCGGCCACTGCACTCCAGTCTGGGCACAGAGTGAGACTCCAACTCAAAAAAAAAAAAAGAATTTGCCTGTATTACCCCAACTTGATTCTTGTCTCTGCTCCTCTAAAGTGACAGGATTTTGCTCCTTTGCTGGGGTCTCTAGCTAGAGAAGACAGGGTTTTTAGGGTTTTAGAGTGGAGAGTTTTTACTTATCTAGCAGCTGGAATTGGAGGCAGCTGGCATAGTGTAGCTTCAAGAACCAAATTGCCTGGGGTCAAATCCAGCTTCCCAGTTGTGTTCCTTGAGGAAATCACTTAATTTCTTTGTTGTTCCTTCTGATGATTGTGCCTCCACTCTGGATTGTTGAGATTCCTCCCTGGGTTGTTCTGCCTTCTTGAGATAGTGCAAAAAGTGCTTAGTCCAATACTGGGCACACATCACACAGAATATGCCTGCATAGCCTTCTGTGGTTTACCAGGCTCATCCCTCCAAGGCCCCTTATCTTGCTCAACCCAGGGTCACCTCCTAATGCGTAGTGAAATCCACTCATTTAATGGCAGTATAAAAATCACAGATTTTAGGTCAGAGTGTTAGTATGAGGCCAGATCCCAGAACCTGTGTGTGTGGGTGGGGACGCTCTGGGACTGGTGTTCTAGAATTGGTGTGCCTGCCCCATTCATTTCCTGTGCTTGATAGTGAGGGCAGGTTCTGGGTGCAGGAACTGCTTGTCTGGGCTTAGGAAAGGTGGGGAAGAAGGCCAGGCTCTGAGAACACAGCTGACCCCTCCCTGTTTTTATTCTGTCACTGGTCCCCAGGAGAACTGTTTTCTCCAAGTTTTGGTTGTTGCCATAGCCAGAGAAAAATCCCAGTGTATCTTTGAAGTTCTGGAACTGTTGGCAGGATCATGGGCACAGCAGCTCCCTTTCTGGGTTCTGGCTTCATCCTGTCCTGTGTTGAGCAGAGCCCACTAGGTGGCAGTCCTGAGCCACTCTGGCTGGTAGGAAAGGCGTGCTGGGAGAAGGCCTTGAGCAAGCTGGGGAGGGAGGGCCCTTTTCCCTAATGTGCTCCTTCGAGGTCCTGTAGCAGGTAGCTTTGAGACTTATTGAATCTAGTTGAGAAGGCTGAAAGGCCCTTTATCCTGGATCTCATCTTCCACCTCTCTCCTCACCTTTCGTTGGGAGACCTAGATTTTTGGTGTTGTCTGTTGTGGCTGCTCTGGGAGCTGGTGCAGATCACCAGGTTGATGCTGCCCTGTGGGGGCCTGGCATCTTGTTCTTCCAGCCCCTGTAGTGCAGCTCACTAGGGGAAGAGCTTCCCTCTTTTCTTGCTGTGTTCTACTTCTCATCCAAATTAAGAACTGTGTCTGTGAACTTCTTTTCCAGTTGGTAGAGGGGGGAAAGAGGAGGATATTGATTGCGCAAGTCCTTCTCTTGGTAACTGGTGGCACCCTTCAAGTGCCTTTTCCTTGGCTGCCTTTTACAAAACAAGCAGATTCTGACTTTCTTGTGGGCGGATGGACTGCCACGGTTTTGGCAGCCAAGGAAATTTTTTCAAGGCCCAGAGAAGGGGCATGGAGAAATCCGCTCACATAGCAGTGACTTGAACTTCCCCTGGTGAATAGCTGTCAAGTTTAAGGAACCTCAAGTTGGCACCCAGATATGGCCATTCTTGTTCATTTCTGGGGAGAAACCAAAGTCCAGCAGCAGGAGTTGCATTGTCCTTTTGCCCACCTGGAGGAGGAGGAGGGTCATGCAGGTATTCACAGCTGGGTGCAGATCATTCCAGTGACATTCCAGGGAGCGTGCTACAGCCCGCCTTGCATGCCTGCCATAGCTCCAGCTTGCAGAACATTGGCTGACACTGATACCAGGGTGGGGTTCGGTGTAAACACTGGATGGGTCTCTGTGGAAATGGCTTCAGCAGAGAGTTTGTCTCAGCCTTGTCAGGTCCTTTGCATTCTTCTCCCAGATAAGGATCAGCTTGCTCCTGCATACTCCTGCCACTCCTTTTGACCTCCTCCCCACCACCACACCCTCACCCCTGTGTGCAGACACGTTGCTCAGAGTCTTCATGGGCTGCCTCTTCACAGTGGGTAAAGAGGGCCTATGGGCTTTGTTCTGCCTTTTCTGGACCATGGCACTCCAGCCTGAGTCTGGGTGGCAGTGGGCATTGAGTGCTGTGGGCACATGCCAAGCTCCACTGGAAGTGGTGCCATCTGAGAGATACCAGAGGGCAGCCTGCAGAAGCTCATTGGTGACTGCTTTCCCGGAGGGGTGGTGGCAAGGAAAGGGATTGCCTGTCTTGAGCCTTTGTTGGGATAACGTTGTTTTGAAGGTGGTGTACAGATTCCAGGTGGAGGGAGGAGATCCTGTTAGAATTATCCCCATGCTTCTGTAGAGAGTGCACAGAGAGACAGCTTGTGACCCTGGTCTGTAATCTCTGATTTGTCCATGTTAGTCCATAAAATAGAGCAGTTAGAGCTCTGATTCTTTGAGTCCCAGTTTGAACTGCCTTGAAAGGAGGTAGCAAGTAAAAGAAAAAATTCAAAAAGTCTCATCTGTGTTACTGAAACAAATCTTGTGGCCTTGGTTAAGTGTCTGGCCATCCATTTCTCCATCTATAATTTAGGGACAGTGATGCTGACATCATAGTGTAGACATTGCCTCAGAGCGCCCAGTGCAGTGCTTTGCAAGCTGCCCATACTCAGCAAGCATTCATTCCCTCTGAGAACCAGGGCAGCAGCTGGCTATAGTCAGCACATGCCTTCCTTCAGCATTTTGGGAGTGTGCAAATTCCCCTGGGCACATCTGTGCCAGGATACCCAATGGCACCCCACAACTGAACCCTTTCTAAGGTACTGACTGTTGGCAGAGGAACGAGCTGGGGAAAGGAGGTGAGCCTGTCCAGGAACATTCTTTCTGACATTTCCTCTCCAAAGCAGGCTGCTTCTAACAGCTCAGCTGCCAAAGTGAAAATTCTGTGTGCTCACCCTAATTGGTTTTCAGGGGAGATTGATTTTTGCCTGTGTAACTGCTTCTAGGAACCCTGATGTCCCTCTCCTTAGGGATCACGTACCTCCAGATGAATTTCGGTTTTAGTTACCACTGAGTCCATCCACCACCTGTGCTAGAAGTACGCAGTTACGAGTCCTGCGATGAATTGTTAGGCATGTTTAGCATTTTGGCCTTGGAGGCTGCCCCTCAGAATGGTCCCCAGGTTAAGAAGCTGATCCATAGAAGGCAAGATGGCCTTGAGGAGAGAGTGAGGCTACTGCTAGTCTTCCTTGTTCTGGTACCTTCCCAGTGGAAGGAATGAATTGCTATATTCTAAATCCTGGGGAAGGGAGAGTGTGGAATCCAGGCTCCTCAAGTATATGAAGAATGATAGCCTGGAGAAGAGTAAGCCAGCCGTTCTGATTCTGGTGAGGGCAGAGGAAGGGGGATTGGGTGTAAATCATGCCAGAAGGAAATGTGAGGAGGGGCAAAGGTTAAGGGAAGTTAGGGCTGAGTAAACTGCTTCGGACAGCTCTCCATAGGGCCTGCCCCCGATGGCAAGCAGCAGATCTGTCTTCAGCGGGGAAGGTGGGGGGTGCAATTATAGATCATCAGAGTTGGGAACAGGTTTCCGAGGTCCCAGGTTTACCCAACTCAGTTTTGTCACTTGGGCAGCCTGAGGCCTAGGTGAGGTTAGGTGGCCTGACCAAGAATCTGGCCTGTCTGCAGGTCCCTGGGCATCAGCCTTGGGGCCCTGGACTTATATTCCCAGCTAGAGGGTCATCTCTGAGGTTCCACAGACAGCAGGCATCAGACAGTGTCTTTCACATTGTTCCTTGAAATCCTGTAGTTGAAATCCAGTTTCGTTGTGTTCCCCAGGGATTCTGCAGTATATTTGTATTTGAGTTACTATAGCTCTTTTATTGGCAGCCCAATTTTTTAGGTCTGACAGGTAGGCACAACTGTCTCATTAAATGCAGATATATTTGTATGACTTTAAAAAATGGAACATTCTATTAGTTTAAAAAAAGAATACCGGTAGCCTCTTTTATTCATAAATTCAGTATATCAGAATTTGTGGTCATTAATTTATGAAATGAGAATGAAGTCATTACTTGTACATTCTTATTGTGAAAATATCCAGATATTGGTGGTTCTGCTGTATGTCTGTGTGTGTGTAGACCCAGTCGTTCTTTATGCCTGGTTCTGGATCCGGTGCTTTGCATATGTTTTCTTGTTTGATTCTCACAGTACTCCTGTTAGGTAGGAACAGTATCATCCCTTTTGGCAGATGACTCAGGCTCAGGGAGGTTCAGTAAGTTGCCCAAGGTCTTACAGTGGGTTGGTGCAGCAGCTGCTCTGGCTCTAGGTATTGGTGCTAGAGAGCCAGGTGGACATTGCAGCTGGAACACAGGATGGAGCCTCTCAGGGTGGTTTTTCAACCAACTCCTCTGCCCATCCCTACCCCTACCCCATGCATTAGAATCTTGGGCAAAGGAAGGTAGAGAGAGGAAATAGAGATTGCAGAAGCCTCTTGGGCGAGTCTGTTAAATATGCTCACTATTGAGAATTAATAGTTTTTGCAAAAGGAGAAAGATGAACATTATTAAAATTCTTCTCCTGTGTCTCCAAAGAGCTGTGTGTAAAGCCATAGCTGCTGTAAAGCCTGGCATCCTGAAGGGAGGGCTGTGTCTCCTTTAGTTTCTTCTTCACTCCACCTGGGCTGTGAAGGGTTTTTTACATTCTTACTTGTAGGCCATAAGCTAGTGGGGAAGTGAATTTGTATCTTACCAGTTTTTTTCAGGGTGCCATCCCTTTGTAAATCTAGGTCTTCCTCTACTATGTCACACCCACACCATGGTTGGTGTTCCTGAATGAACTTGGGCAAATTACTAAACCTCCATGGCTTCCATCTCCTCGTTTGTGTATCAGATAGCTTCATGGGGTATGAGGAATAAATGAGAAATTACTCATTTACCCGCTCTCTCAACAGGTACTTACTGAGTGCTTTCTGTACGCCATGCACTGTACTAGGCATTGGCAATATAGCATGGGCAGAACAAAGTGCCTTATAGTGCTTATATTCTAGTTGTATAGAATATAAGTATGGGGAGACAGACAGCAAAGAAATAGATAATAGGTCAAGTGGTAAGGATTAGTGGTTTTTAGTCTGGTTATCTGCTTGTATCTTGTTAATTGAAGGCAACGATCACGTTACATGTTTTTCACCTGTGTCCTTATGTACCTGTAAATTAACTAGTGGTGTTACAGATTTCTGCCTCTTCCTCCCTTCTGTTTTAGTGTGGGAGAAGAAAATCTGAGCAACTCCACACATATTTATGTTTTCCTCGATAAGATTGCAGGTTGTACAGGTTGAGTGTCCCAAATCCCAAAATCCCAAACGTGAAGTGCTTCAAAATCTGAAACTTTTCAAGTACTGACATGATGCTCAAAAGAAATGCTCATTGGAGCATTTTGGATTTTGGGTTTTTAGATTTAAGATGCTCAATATAAGTATAATGCAAATATTCCCAAACCAGAAAATATTCAAAATCTGAAACACTTTGGTCTCAGACGTTTCCAATTCGGGATACTCAACCTGTGCTTGGGGACTTGGCCTCAAGGAAGAAGAAATCACCCTTCTGGAGAAGGTCCAGGGAAAGATCCTTAACTTCCGTGCAACAGAAGTGAAGTGGTGGTAGGGCAGGTGGCTGGAAAGGACGCGGGGAAGTACCCTTCTGGAAAGACAATCTAAAAGGTAAAGGGCTTTGTTGACAGTGAGTACATCACTGAGAAAGTAGAGCTTGGTTCCTCAGCAAGCTCAAACTGTGCCAGGAGGCATGTCTTGAAGATTGGAGAAAAGGAAATGCTACTTTTGCCCAGGGCATAGGTACCTTGAGGCAGGTACCACAAGACAGTATGTGCTCGAAAACCAAGCCAGCTTTAAGAAAGGCTTAGATCAAAGTCACAAACTTAAACGCTTTCCAGGGACAAGTAGGCCACAAGAAACAAGTGCAAAATGGCAACAAAACAGCAGAGAGTGGTGAGGACCCAAGCACTGTGGCGCTTGAGTGTATGAGCCCAGGGGTGGCGAGCTGCAGACATAGATTTTTGTCTGAGGTTTTAAGTGTCAGCAACTAATTTAGACTTTAAAAAAGAAGAGGAAGGAAAAGGAAGAGAAAGAGGAAGAAATTGGTGTGGTATAAACAAAACGAATTTGAAGGCTACCTTTGGGTCTTTTGAGGGAATGCAGAGTTTTGCTAAGTTTTTGAGTTGGAATTCAGGACTGGGTGAACTCTTGGGCAAACCCTTTTGTGGCCCTGTTGATCACCTTTGATTTGTCATCTGTAAAAAAGGCCATCACCAGCTGTTCCATGTCTGCTGGGAGCTTTAAAATCTTGATTAAAAGGCCCCAGCTAAATAGAAAAGACACCGTGGAGAGTTGACAGTTTTTCCGTGTCCGTCAGTGCTCATCAGCAGGTGCTGCCCCTGGCATCCCTTCCAGTCTGTAGTTGTGTCTGCTATTTTTAGCTCTTCTGTAACTCTGTTAACCATATCCACCTCTTTGTGCCGCTTGTCTGTGTGTTTAATTATGTAAATGGCATTACAAATCACAGTGGTGTTGAACTACATCTCATTTCTCACAGCAAATCAAAGCATGTTACACTGTGTCTTTTTGGCCATCCATTTGGTTTGAAGGTAGAGACATAAAGGATGATTGCTTTCTTCTTGTGAGGAAAATGAATTGGGAAAATGGACGTCTCGGTAGAAAGGATCTCATGGGAGAGATGTGGGATTGCTTTAAGCAGTTGGCTTTTTGTTCTTTTAACTTAAGATATGGGTTTTGTGCCTCTACAAAGCTAGTTCATTGCTGACTCATTTTTAGCAGTTGGCTTTAATTCTCAAACCACTATATACAAGTTTGTATGTAACCAAGGAGGTATGTGCAGTCTTTGAACTGCAGGGCAGGGAAGGATGGAGGGGGGTGAATGGTGCCAGCAAAACTGCCCTTTGCCAGGTCACTTGTAGGAAGCATGGCTTCGAAACTGTCCTGTGACTTTGTCCCTTATTACCTCAGTGACTGAATGATTCTTCCAGAAGGTCCTTTCTTCTGTCTACCGTGCGTCACTTATGTTATGATTTAAGCTCATTCCCTTTTGATTGTTCTTTAGTAATGAATAAATGTACCAGTCATGGTAGTTCACGCCTGTAATCTCAGCACTTTAGGAGGCTGAGATGGGAGGAGTGCGTGAACCTATGATTTCATAACCAATGTAGGTAACATAGTGAGGCCCCATCTCTACAAAAAATTTTTTAAAAAATTAGTTGGGTATGGGCACATGCCATTTTGTCCCAGCTACTTGGGAGGCAGAGGTGGAAGGATTGTTTGAGCGCAGGTGTTTGAGGCTGCAGTGCACTGTGATTGAGCCATTGCACTCCAGCTGGGTGACAGAATGAGACACCGACTCCAAAAAAAGAGTGGCAAGCATCTTTCCTAGAGTAAGTCTTCTCTTCTCGTACTCTGCTGTGGATCACTTCTATGTGCTGGTGGACTTTTCCACTCTCCACTGCTTCTTGCTCTCAGCTCACCATCATGGTAGGTCTGCTTCTTTTTGCCAGTCCAGCCTCCTGCATTCCTGCCACCCTCTACCAACAGCTCTTACCTCTTATTGCCTGCTCATCTGTGGAGTTTTTGTAATATCTGGTAGTCAACAAAATGATTCTCTCAGCTTCTTTTCTTCCTGCCAATTCAGAATGTTCTCCAGGTCTTACTGTTATTGAGTCATGTAAGAGCTATTCGCAAGTATTGTCATTTCATTCATAAACACTTTAGCATGTATTTCATCTCTTAAGAACAAAAACATTTTCCTACCTAACCACAGTAAGATGATCATACTGGCACCTAATATACAGGTCATATTCAGTTTTCCTAGTTGTCCCAATTATGTTCCTGATAGCTGTCTTTTAACATTCTGGGATTCGGTTAAGGACATACATTTCATGTAGTTACTGTGTCTCTCTTGTGTGCTTTAAATTAGTAGAACAATTGCCTGGACTTTGCTTAGTTTTTTATGGCATTGACATTGTTGAGGAGTCCAGCTAGTGGTTTTATAGAATGTCTCTCAGCTTGGAGTTATCTGATTTTTTCCTCATGATTAGATTTAGGTTAAATGTTTTGGTCAAGATGCTACAAAGTGCTTTTGTGTTCTTCTCAGTGTAGTACATCAGGAGATACAAGCTGCCAGCTTGTCTCACTATTGGTAACATTAAATTGGACTACTTGGTTAACATGGTATATATCAGATTTCTCTGTTATAAAGGTACCTTTTCCCCTTTGAAATTAATAACTGATCTTTGGTTCGATGCTTTAAGAGTGTGTAGAGTATCCCATTTCCAAACTGTCTTTTATCCAGGGATTTTCTGTTGACAAATATTTATGTTTTTTAAATTATTCTTTTATTGTGGCAAAACATATATAACGTAAAATTTGCCCTTCTATTACTTTGAATGGTAAAATTCAGAGGTATTAATTATACTTACAGTGTTGTACAATTATCACCATTCTCCAGAACTTTTTCATCATTTCAAATTGAAACTGTATCCATTAAACACTAACTCCCCATTCCCTTTTCCCTCATTCTCTGGCAATTACCATTCTATTTTGTCTCTATGAATCTGATTACTCAAGGTCCTCATATAAGTAAAATTATGCAGTATTTGTACTTTTGTAATTGGCTTATTTCACTTACCACAGTGTCTTCACAATTCATCCATATTGTTGCATGTGTCAGAATATCCTTCTTTTTAAAAGCTAAATAATATTCCATTGTGTGGGTAGACCACGTTTATTCTTCTGTTTGCCTATTGATGGACAGCTGAGTTGCTGCTGCCTTTTGGCTATTGTGAATAATAATGCTGTTATGGATATAAGTGTACAAATATCCCTTCAAGACCCTGCTTTTATTTCTTTTGGACACACACACACACACACACACACACACACACACACACACACACACACACACACACGAGGGGACCGGAATAAACCTGGAATTATTTTTTGAGAACTGGCTCCTTGTAGTACAGGCTTCCTTCGCTAAGCAAGTGTTCTAGGCGCCCATTAGTATACCAGCTAGCATTGTTGTGAGAGGCTGTGATAGACTTCAGTGAAATTTTTGTTTTAGAAATTCTTTAATGCGTTTGCCCATTTATGATGGGTGATTTACAGTCACACCTGCCCACGCCATGCTCAGTGTTCAGCAGTTTTTGACCAAAATTGGCATGACCTCTGTTTCTCCACACTCCCTATTCATCTGATCTTGCCCTGAGTGCCTTTTTTTTGTTTCCTCGGATGAAAAAAGCCCCCAAAAGGAAATGTTTTGCCTATGTGGAAGAAGTAAAACAAAAAACAGCAGAAGCAATAAAAGGCATCAAAGTTGACAAGTTCAAAAACTGTTCTGAGCAGTGGAAAAAGTGTCTCAATAAATGTATTCCATCAAGTGGAGAGTACTTTGAAGGTGACTGAAGTTTTAATACGGTAAGAGTAAATACACAGAATTTTGTAAATAAATCCTGGCTTTCTTTGGTCCCTTCTCATGTGCGTGTGTGTGTGTATGTATTCACACTCACATGCACACACTCAGAAGTGAAATTGAATCATTTAGTAATTTTATTTTTAATGTTTTTAGGAGCTGCTATACTGTTTTCTAAAGCAGCTGTACCATTTTACATTCTTACCAGCAATTTATGAGGGATCCAGTTTCTCTACATCTTCATTAACATTATGTTCCCTGTTTTTGGTTTAATTCTAGCTGTCCTATTAGTTATGAAGTGGTATCTCATTATGGTTTTGTTGTTCCTTTCTCTAATGACTAATGATGTTGGATGTCTTTTCATGTGCTTATTGGATATTTTCCTTGGTGAAATGTTTATATAGATTATTTGCTCATTTTTAATTAGGCTGTCTTTTTATTATTGAGTTGTAGGAGTTCTTTATTCTAGATACGAGTCTCTTATCAGGGATATGACTTGCAAGTATTTTCTTTCGTTTTGTAGGTTTGTCTTTTTGCTTCCTTGATAATATTCTTTGATGCACAAAGATTTTGATTTGGGTGAAGTCTAATTTACCTGTTTTTTTCTTTGATTGCTCCTGCTTTTGGTGTCATATCAAAGAGTCATTGCTAAACCCAAGGTCCTGAAGATTTACCCCCGTGTTTTCCTCTTAGAGTTTTATGGGTTTAGCTCTTATATTTAGGTTATCAGTCCATTTTGAGTTAATCTTTGTATATGGTGTGAGGTTGGGGTAAAAACTCATTCTTCTACATGTAGAAATCTAGTTTTAGAACCATCATCTGCTGAAGAGACTGTTCTTTCCCTCCTTGAATGGTCTTGGCATTCTTGTCAAAAATCAGTTGGCCATACATGTATGGATTTATTTCTGGCTCTCATTGGATATAAATGTCTATCCTTAAGCCAGTACCACACTTTTGGTTAAGTGACTTTATAGTAGGTTTTGAAATCAGGAAAGTAAAGATTCCAACTTCGTTCTTCTTTTTTGGTTTCCCCTCACAATTCCACATAAATTTGAAGATTGACTTTTTCATTTCCAGAAGAAAAAGGCTGTTGGAGATAGGACTTACTTTGAACCTGTAGATTGTTTTGAGTAGTTTCGTAGTTTTTAGAGCTCTTTTAACCAAGTGCCACAAACTAGCATGGCTTAAAAAAAAACCCTAAAAAAACCCAACCCAGAAATCTTTCTAACAGTCCTGGAGGTTAGGAGGTTAGAAGTCTAAAATCAAGGTGTTGTCAGGACCATGTTATCTCTGAGTGACCTAGAGAAGAATCTGTTTCATGCCTTTCCCTTACCTTCTAGTGTTTGTTAGCAATCCTTGGTGGTTCCTTGGCTTGTAGCTCTATAACTCCAATCTTTGCTTTCATCTTCACATGCCCTTCTTTCATCTGTGTCCCTGTTTCCAAATGTTCCTCTTGAAAGGGCACCAGTCATATTATATTTAGGGCCTACCATAATCCAGCGTAACTTTGTCTTAACTAATTACATCTGTAAAGACTCTGTTTCCAAAAAAGGTCACATTCTGAGGTTCTGGTTTATGTGAATTTTGGGGGAGAAGGACACTATTCAACACATTACAGGTAGTGTTGATGTTGTTACAATGTTCATTCTTTCTATTCATGAACACAGGGTGCTTTTCCATTTATTTAGGTCTCTAAAAAATTTCGTTCAGCAATATTTTGTAGTTTTCATTGTTCAAGTCTTTCATACTCCTGGTTAAATTTACTTTTAGGTATTTTATTATTTTTTGAATGGAGTCTCACTCTGTCGCCCAGACTGGAGGGCAGTGGTATGCTCACGGCCACTGCAGCCTTGACGTGCTGGGCTCTGGTGATCCTTCACTTCAGCCTTCCAAATAGCTGGAATTACAGGCACATGCTATCATGCCCAGCTAATTTTTGATTTATTGTAGAGATGAGGTCTCACCAAGTTGCTCGGGTGTGTCTCGAACCTGCGGGCTCAGGCAATCTGCTTGCCTCGGCCTGCCAAAGTGCTGGGATTATAGGCTGAGGCACTGAGCTTGGCCTGGTATTTTATTCTTTTAGAGGCAACTATAAATGAAATTGCTAATTGTAAGTCTCTTTCTGAATTGTTCATTGTTGCTGTATAGAAATACAATTTATCTTTTAGTGTTGCTCTTATACCCTGTAACTTTGCTAAATTCATTTATTAGTTCTAATAGCTTTTTGTGGATTCTTTGGAAATTCTTTTGGGATTCTGTCATCCATCTATGTATATATACCTGTCTGTCTGTCTGTCTGTCTGTCTGTCTGTCTATCTATCTATCTATCTGTCTATCTATCTTTTCTGAAAATAGGGATAGATTTTTTTCTTCTTCCTCACCAGTTTGAATGCTTCCCATTTCTTTTTATTACCGAACTGATATAGCTAGAATTTCCAGTTAAATTTTAAATAGCATTGGTGAAAGCAGACACCCTTGACTTGTTCCTGATCTTAAGGGGAAAGCTTTCAGTCTTACCATTTAACTGTCGATTTCTCATGTTTGGGCTTTAGCATGAAGAGAAATGTCTTTCTATTCCTAGTTTTTTTTTTGAGTTGGAGTCTTACTCTGTCACCCAGACTGGAGTGCAGTGGCCGCTCCCGGCCACCGCAACCTCGACCTGCTGGGCTCCGGCGATCCTTCCGCCTCAGCCTTCCAAGTAGCCGGAATTACAGGCATTCGCTACCACACCCGGCTGATTTTTTTTGATTTATTGTAGAGATGAGGTCTCGCTGCCCAGGCGGGTCTCGAACCCGCAGGCTCAGGCAATCCACTCACCTCAGCCTCCCAAAGGCGCGGGATTACAGGCTGAGCCACCGAGCCTGGCTATTCCTAGTTTTCTTAGTTTTATTTTTTTTTTAAGTCATGAAAAGGTGTTGGATTTTTGTATAATATGTTTTCTGCATCTATTGATCATGTGGGTTTTTTTCCTTTGTCATTAATGTGGTGAATTACATTAATTACTTTTCATGTGTTGAACCAGCCTTACATTTTTGGGACAAGTCCCACTTAGTCTTGGTATATAATCCTTTTAAGATGATGTTTAATTTGGTTTGCTAGTATTTTTTTTTAAGGATTTTACATCTATGTTCATAAGGGAATAGGATGTAAGTTTCTTTTCTATTAATGTCTTTATCTGGTTTTGATATCAGGGTATTACTGGTCCCATAGAACAAGTTAGAAAGTGTTTCCTCTTTTAATACTTGGAAGAGTTTGAGAAGGATTGCTGCTAATTCTTCTTTGAATCTCATTTTACATTATTTTTTGTTTAGTAATTCTGATGTCTAGAATTACTTCTTCAAGGGAAATTTTTGTCCATTGACTTTTCTTCTTTAAATGGACATACTTTCCTATTTCTTTGGTTTTTTTCCTTTTTAATTTTAAAGATGTGAGGTACAATTCAGGATTAGGTATACATGTGGTTATCGTACAGGTAAAGTTTGGTTCTCCATAAAGTAGGACAAAATTATGAACTTCACAACAACTTGGATAGACTTAGAATCTATAATACTGAGTGATCTATTACAGAAACAAAAGAAATGAGTATCACATGTTCTTACTCATAAGCAGACCTTGAATAATTATCACAATACTATAAGAAAAGGATCGAAAGTAATGAGAAACCTCCGGGGTGGGGGTGGGGCGTGGATTGGCAGTAGTGGAAATCTGCCAGGGAAGAGGGGGAGCACACCTCATCAGTAAGGGTACCTGCATAACGAACATTTGTATACCTAACCCTGAACTGTACCCCACATCTTTAAATTTAAAAATTTTTTAAAGAAAATAAATAAATAAAAAGTTTGGGCCTCCCTTTGGTCCCCACTTTGCCTGATTTGAGATCAGGTACCCTTATTGATGTTGTGTCCCTGCCTCCCCACTCCCACCCCGGCAGTATCCCACTGCTGCCAGTCTCTTTCTTATAGTATTATGGCAAATGTTCAGGGTGCACTTATGAGTGAGAACATGTGTTACTTCATTCTTGGTTTCTGTGGTGAATCACTGAGTATGATAGACTCTAAATCCATCCAAGTTGCTGCAAAAGTTCATATGTTTATACTTCTTTATGGCTGTGTAATGTACCGCTTTTTTTTATCCAGTTCTCTTTTGATGGGCAGCATGGTTTGGTTCCATGTTTTTGCTGTTGTGAAGAATGCTGCAGTAAACATTCGTATACAGGTATCTTTTTCATAGAATTATTTGAATTCCTCTGGGTATATTCCCCATAGGGGGGTTGTGGGGTTGTATGGGAGGTCAATTAATCGCGCTTTTAGGAATTGACACACTATTTTCCACAGAAACTATACTAGTTTGCACTCCCACCAACAGTGTAGAAGTGTTCCCTTTTTACCGCATCCTCTCCAGCATCTGTTGTTTTTTGAGTTATTGATGATGATCATCCTGACTGGAGTTAGGTGATATCTCAGTGTGGTTTTAATTTGCATTTATTTAATGACTAGTGAGGCTGAGCACTTTTTCATGTAATTGTTGGCTGCTTATATGTCTTCTTTTGAGAAATGCCTATTCATATGTTTTGCTCACTTTGTAATGGGGCTGCTTGTTTTTTTCTTTTTGGCACATCTGTGGTCCTTGTAGATTCTAGAGTTTAGGCCTTTGTCAGATATACAGTTGGCAAATATTTTTTCCCAGTATGTAGGCTGTCTGCTTGTGCTCTCAAAGGTTTCTTTGGCTTTGCAGAATCTTGTCAGTGCCCATGCCATAAGAGATAAGATAAGACTTGAAGTCCCACTTGTCTATCTTATCTCTTATGGCATGGGCACTTGGGGTTTTGATAGGGAATCGGTTGCCAGTTCCAATTTCCATAAGGGTGTCTCCTGCATTTTCTAAGTTTCTTACAGTTTGAAGTTTTATGTTGAGGTGTTTGATCCATTTAGAGTTGACTTTTGTGTATGGTGATAGGTAGAGGTCCTGTATCAATCTTCTGCATGTGGTCAGCCAGTTTTCTCAGCACCATTTACTGAGTAGGTTCTTCTCTACTCAGTGGTTATTGAGGAAGACTTTGTCAATGATTAGTTTGTTGAGAAATTGAGGTTTTGCTTCTGGAATCTCTTTCATGTTCCATTGGTCCATATGCCTGTTCTTGTACCAATACCAGGATGTTTTGATTATTGTAGCCTTATGTTCATGTTTAAAGTTTGGAAGAGTGATACCTCCTGCTTTGTTTTTTTTGGCTGAGGATTGTTTTGGCTATTTGTGGTCATTTATGTTTTCATATGAATTTCTGTCTTGTCATTTCCAGGTCTGAGAAGAGTGATGTTGGGAATTTAATGGGTATTGCATTGAATCAGTAGATTGCCTTTGGTAGGATGGATATCTTAACAAAGTTGATTCTTCCTATCCATTAGCATGGAATATTTTTCCATTTGTTTGTGTCTTCTTGGATTTATTTGAGCAGTGTTTTTTAGTTTTCATTGTAAAGATCTTTCACTTCTCTGATTAGGAAAATGTCGAGGTATTTCTTTTGTGTGTGTGGCTATTGTGAATGGGATTGTGCTTTTTATTTGGTTATCTGCCTGCTTGTTGTCAGTGTATAGGAATGCAACTGTGAGGGCTCTGGGCAAGATTGCAATGGAAAGGTCAGACTGTGAGTCTCTGCAAAAGCAAGTATCCATAAAGACTATCTGCTTGAGTGGGTGTGTGCCAGTGGTGAGTGAAAGTCCGTCTGAGGGAAGACTCAGGTTCATGCATATGGGGTTCTCCTCTGGAGATGACTGCAATCCACCACTGCCCTAAGATTGGAGACCTGGGTGCACAGGATCATCTGTCATTCTCAGTGCTCTCTTGAGAGGAGATAGCAGAGAATAGCCAACCCTTACCACCTGGCACTCGGCCCATGCCATCACCTGTAGCTGCCAACCAGGCACAAGCAGGAGGGACTGTGGAGAAGGCAGGTTGGGGAAATTCGGAATAAAACTCCAGTGCTGGTGACGAGACACTGACGGGTACCACCTGCTCAGTCCCGGGACTTGACCGAGACCTGCATTGCTCTGCCCAGCCCTGCTCATCCTCCATCTTGAGACCCAGAGGCTTCCCTCTCATTGGACTTGGATGCCCCTCCACCATGCTAGAACAGGCACAGACGCATCAGATCTGAGTGGGAGACTTGACAGCAGCAGCGAGTAGGGTGAGTCCAGATCTGATCCATCCTCCTCCCTCAGTATTCCATGACCCATCTGACTCACACTGAGAAGACCTCTATCAGCCTGTGTTGAGAGCAGAGGGAAGGGCTGGAGACTAGAACTGCTCCCTAAGGTGGAGTTGGCAGTTGTAAGGAACCTGGAGTTACAGAAACAGCCGCAGAGATTTTTTTTTTCTACTTGTTTGTTTTTTATTTTATTATTGCCCTTTTTTCTTCTGTCTTTCAGTTTTTGTTTATGTTTTTGTACTTACTTTGTTTTTGTTATTTTAAATTTTTTTTAGATTTTCTGTTTGTGTATGGGTATTTTTGAGGGAGAGTACAGCAAAAAGGGGATTTTGGTTTGTTTGTTTGTTTGTATGATTGTCTGTATGTTTTTGTCTTTTCTGTCATTGTTTCTCTGTTTATTCATAGGTATGTACACCTATTTTCCCTCTTCTCTCTCTCTCCACTTTCCTTTCATCTTCCTCCTTCCTTTTTCCATTCTTTTCCCTTTTCTTATCTCATTTTGCTTTCAGCGGGCAAACAGTACCCCCACTTCATGGACAGATTGTAAGGCAGTAGGAAATGGGTTTCAGGGGCCCCACAAAACTGTCAGCAGATGCTGGAATCTGCAGATAGCTTCTGAATCACAGCTCCCCCCTCAATAAAATCTCAAAACTACATAAAACACTGGCCCCCACCCCCAGTCCAGGTTCAGAATTGAAGAAAACCAGAGGATCTACATAAGGAAGAATAGGAGATTGGGCCAACAGAATTAAAAGCCCTCCATCACTGAACAACAGAATTAAAGAAGAGGTTTAAAAAAGGGGGGAGGGGGTGAGTAGCTTACACAAATAAAGAAAAACCCAAGGAAGAGTATGAATTACACACAGACTCCTGGGAGGTCAGCCACTGAGAAACAATGGAGAGTCACCAGAATGACTGGTCTTAAACCACTAACCCAAATATCAAGATATTAATAGAGAGAATAAATAGAAATGAGAAACTAGAGGAAAGAATGAAGGAGTTGATAACTGAGTTAACAGCAATAAAGAATATAGTGAATGAAATAAATAACAAACTGATAAGCATGGGAAGCAGAATTAACCAAGCAGTAGAAAGACTCTCAGAGCTGGAGGACCAAAATATGGAACTAACTCAAACTGTTAAAAACATAGAAAATAAGCTTAAAAATACAGAACAAAACCTTTATGAGATGAGCGATTGTATCAAGAGACTAAACCTAAGATTAATTGGAATCCCTGAGGCAGATAGACAGAGACCACCCTGGAACAAACATTTTATGAAATCATCCAAGAAAACTTCCCTCAGCTCATCAGTGAAGCAGCCATTCAAATACAAGAGAGTCAGAAAACCCCTGCAAAACAACAAATGAGAAGACCAGCTCCTAGACACATAATAATTCGCCCATGCAAAGTAGGTATAAAAGAAAAAAATCCCAAAGGCAGCAAGGGAGAAAGGTCAGACTACACACTGGGGAAGACCAATTAGAATATCAGCAGACTTATCTATAGAAATATGTCAGGCTAGGAGAGCTTGAGGCCCAATCTTCAAAGTTCTCAAAGACAAAAAATTTCAACCAAGAATTACCTACCTAGCTAAGCTAAGTTTCATCAGTGATAAAGAATTAATATTCTTCCCAGACATTCAATCCCTAAGAGTTTACGCTGCCTCCAGACCAGCTCTACAAGAATCACTTAAGAAAGAATTAAACACAGAAGAAAGGGGGAAAAAAAAGGATAACAATGCAAGAATGCAGGAAAAAGATTGAAAACACACACGAATCAACCCCCAAATCAAAAGGAAGACAACAAACAAATAAACAAACATCAGCAACAGCAACAAACTCTATAAGAACCTCATGACAGGGATAAACTCTCACATCTCAATAATTAGCCTGATTGAGAATTGACTAAATGCACCACTGAAAAGAAATAGAATAGCAAAATCATGAGGCAACGATATGTTGTCTCCAAGAGGCTCATCTCACCAGAAAGGATAATCACAGACTCAAAGTAAGAGAATGGGAAACAAAATTTCAGGTGAATGGTACACAAAAGAGAGCAGGAGTTGCAATCTTAATATCAGACAGAAAAACCCCTTAAGCTATCAAAAATTTAAAAAGATACAGAAGGTCACTATATAATGATAAAAGACTCAATCCATCAACAGAAAATATCCATCCTAACCATATATGCACCCAAGATAGGAGCACCTACTTTCATAAAGCAGTTTCTAGGTAAATTTAAAAAAGATATTGACTCTAACACTATCTTAGCTGGGGGCTTAAACACTCCACTAACAACCCTAGACAGATCATCAAGACAAAAAGTCAACAAGGAGATCTGGAACCTCATCATGACGCTTGACCAAATGTACTTAATTGATACCTACAGAACACTTAACCCAACAACCATGGGATACACAGTCTACTCATCACCATGTGGAACGTACTCTAAGATCGGCCACATCCTCAACCATAAATCAGGCATAAACAAATCCCATATGATTGAAATACTGCCATGCACCTTCTCAGACCACAGTGGAATAAAAATAAATATCAACACCAACAAAGTTCCCCCCAAACCCACAAAGACATGGATACTAAGAAGCATGATGCTAAACAACTCCTGGGTCAACACGGAAATCAAAACAGAAATTAAGAAATTTCTAGAAACAATTGAAAATGAAGAAACATCTTACCAAAATCTCTGGTATGCCATGAAAGCATTCCTAAGGGGAATTCATATCTCTATGAACACACATGGAGAAAATGGAAAGCTCACTTGTTAACAGCCTATCAGATCACCTATGGAAGCTGGAAAAGCAAGACCACCAAAACCCTAACTTCAGCAGAAGAATCCAGATCACCAAAATAAAAGCCCAAATTCAGGACATTGAAGACAAAAAGATAATACAAAAAAATCAATGAAACCAAAAGCTGATTTCTCGAAAGGATAAACAAGATTAATGAACCCCTAGCTAGACTGACCAAGAAAAAGGGAGAAAAAGCCCAAATAAACAATCAAAAATACAAAAGATCAAGTCACAACTGACTCTGAAGAAATACAAAAGATCATCAGAGATACTATGTATACTTGTATGGAAACAAACTTGAGAACCTAAAGGAAATGGAGGACTTTTGACTTTACACAACCACCCCAGGTTGAAACAAGGATATTGAGATCCTAAACAGACTAATAAAAACCCAGGAAATCAACTATGTCATAAGAAAACTACCTACAAAAAAAAAAAAAGAAAAAGAAAAACAGACCTGGAACAGATGGTTTTCCAGCAGAATTCTACAAAACATTACACGGAGAAGCTGATACCAATCTAATTGAAAGTATTCCAGGCAATCGAGAGAGATGGAACTCTCCCCATTCATTTTATGAAGCTAACATCACATTGATACCCATACCGGGTAATGATCCAACAAAGAAAGAGAGCTATAGGCCAATATCCTTGATAAACATGAATACTAAAATTCTCAACAAGATTCTAGCAAACCGGATCCAACAACACATTTCAAAAATCATCCACCACGATGAAGTACACCTTATCCCCGGGATGCAGGGCTGGTTTAACATCCATAAGAACATAAACCTAATTAAATATATCAACAGATGTAAAGGCAAAAACCATATGAGCCATAGAAAAAGATTTTGATAAAATCTAGCACCTCTTCTTGACAAAACCCTCAGTCATCTAGGCATAGATGGAACATACCTCAAAATAGTAAGAGCCATCTACGAGAACCCCACAGACAACATACTACTAAACAGAGAGAAATTGAAACCATTTCCTCTGAAAACCAGAACAAGACAAGACTGTCCACTCTCACTCCTCCTGTTCACCATAATATTGGCAGTCCTAATCTGAGCAATCAGACTAGAGAAGGAAATCAGGGGTTTCCGAACAGGAAAAAAGGAAGTTAAAGTTTCCCTCTTTACAGATGACATGATTCTATACCGCGAAAACTCAAGAGAATCTGTCAAAAACTTCTTTACACTGATAAAGGACTTTGACTAGTCTCAGGGTATAAAATAAATGTGCAAAAGTCAGTTGCATTCCTATACGCCAACAATAAACAAACAAACCCAAATGAAAAGCACAATCCCATTCACAATAGCTACAAAAAAAAAAAGAAAGAAAGAAATACCTTATTATCTTCTTAACCAGAGAAGTCAGAGACCTTTACAATGAAACTACAAAACATTGCTCAAAGGAATGAAAGATGACACAAAGAAATAGAAAGAAATTCCATGCTCATGGATTGGAAGAGTCAACATTGTTAAGATGTCCATCCTACCCAAGGCAATTTACAGATTTAACACACAATACCTATTAAATTACCAGCAGCATTCTTCTCAAACCTGGAACCAACCATACAGAAATTCATATGGAAACATAAATGACCACGAATAGCCAAAATAATTCTCAGCCAAAAAAAAAAAAAATTAAAAAAAGCAGTTGGCATCCTACCACCAGACTTTAAGGTTTATTATAAAGCTACAATAGTCAAAACAGCCTGGTATTGGTACAAGAATGGGCATATACACCGATGGAACAGGATAGAGATTCCAGAAGCAAAACCTCAGTTTCTCAACCAGCTCATCTTCAACATAGCCTCCACCATTAACCACTGGGGAGGGGAGAACCTATTCTGTAAATGGTGCTGGAGAAACTGGCTGACCACATACAGAAGACTGAAGCAAGATCTCTACCTATCACCATACACAAAAGTCAACTCTACATGTATCAGAGACCTAAATGTAAAGCCTCAAGCTATAAGAACCTTAGAAAATGTAGGAGACACCCGTATGGAAATTGGAACTGGCAACCAATTCCTGATCAAAACCCCAAGTGCCCATGCCATGAGAGATAAGATAGACAAGTATGACCTTATCAAACTGACAAACTTCTGCAAAGCCAAGGAAACCATCGAGAGTGTGGGGAGACAACCCACATACTGGGAAAAAATATTTGCCAACTGTATATCTGACAAAGGTCTACAAGGAACTCAGATATGCCGAAAAGAAAAAAACAAACAGCCCCATTACAAAGTTGGCAAAACATATGCATAAGCACTTCTCAAAAGAAGACATATGAGCAGCCAACAAATACATGAAAAAAATGCTCAACCTCACTAGTCTCAAAGAAATGCAAATTAAAACCACACTGAGATATCACCTAACTCCAGTCAGGATAGTCATCATCAATAACTCAAAAAAACAACCGATGCTGGAGATGATGAGGCAAAAAGGGAACACTTCTACACTGTTGGTGGGAGTGTAAACTACTATAGCTTCTGTGGAAAACAGTGTGGCAATTCCTAAAAGTTCTAAAAATCAACCTTTCATACCACCCTGCAATCCTCCTACTGGGGATTTACCCAGAGAAACTCAAATCACTCTAGGGAAAAGATACCTGCACACGCATGTTTACTGCAGCATTCTTCACAATAGCAATAACATGGAACCAATTATGCTGCCCATCAAAAGAGGGATGGATAAAAAAAAAAATATGGCACATATGCATGATAGAATATAAGGCAGCCATAAAGATGGACACAATTATGAACTTTGCATCTAGTTGGATGGACTTAGAGGCTATAATACTGCGTGATCCATCACAGAAACAAAAACCAAGTATCACATGTTCTCACTCATAAGTGGACTGTGCACAGCTATCATAATACTATAAGAAAGGAATTGGCAGTCGTGGGAAACTGCCAGGGGAGGGCGGGCATGGAATTGGCAGTAGTGGGAAACTGCCGGGGAGGGAGAGGCACACCACATCCACAAAGGTATCTATGTAATGAACATTTTTATAACTAAACCTGAATTGTACCCCACATATTTAAAATGAAAAAAAGAATGTGACTATCTTTTGTACATTTCTTTTGTACCCCAGGAATTTGCCAAAGTTCTTTATCAGTGAAAGCAGGTTTTTGATAGATTCTTTTGCATTTTCAAGGCATAGGATCATATTGTCAGCCAAGAGGGATAACTTAACTTCCCTTTTCCTATTTGGATACCCCTGATTTCCTTCTCTTTTCTAATTGCTCTAGCTGGGACTTCCAACATAATGTTGAACAAGAGGGATGAGAGTGGGCAGCCTTTTCTTGTTCTGGATTTCAGGGGAAATGTTTCCAGTTTTTGTCCATTTAGCAATATTCTGGCTGTGGGTTTATCATAGGTGGCGCTTACTATTTTGAGGTATGTTCCTTATATGCCTAGGTGTTTAAGAGTTTTTATCAAGAAAGGATGCTGGATTTTGTCAAAAACTTTTTCTGCATTGATTGGTATAATGATGTGATTCTTTTTTTTTTTTTTTTTTTTTACATCTGTTGATGTATTTAATTACATTTATGATCTTTTGTATGTTGAACTAGCCATGCATCCTCGCGATGAAGCCTACTTGGTTATGGTGGATGATTTTTGAGATGTGTTGTTGAATTCGGTTTCCTAGAATCTGGTTGAAAATTTTTGCATCTATGTTCATTAGGGATATTGGCCTGTAGTTCTGTGTTTTTTTGTTTTTTGGGGTTTTTTTTTGTATCTTTACATGGTTTGCAGATCTGTGTAATGTCAACTGTGTAAAATGATTTGGGGATAATTCTGTGTTTCTCAGTTGCCTGGAATACTTTCAATAGAATTGGGATTAGCTCCTCCTCGTATGTTTTGTAGAATTCTGCTGGAAAACCGTCTGGTCCAGGGCTTTTGTTTGTAGGTAGTTTTCTTATGACATAGTCACTTTCCTGGTTTGTTATTGGTCTGTTTAGTGCCTCACTGTCTTTTTGTTTCAACCTTGGGAGGTTGCGTGATTTAAGAAAGTCCTCATTTCATTTAGGTTATCAGGTTTGTTTCCATACAAGTGTGATAGTAATCTGTGATAATCTTGTATTTCTTCAGGGTCAACTGTGATGAGATCATTTGCTTTTCTGATTGTGTTTATTTGGGCCTTTTTTCTCTTTTTCTTGGTCCTTCTGGCTAGGGGTCCATTAGTCTTGTTTATTCTTTCAAAGAACCAGCTTTTTGTTTTGTTGTGTTTTTTTTTTCTGTGATATTTTAGTCTGCTATGTCCTGTATTTGGACTTTTACTTTGGCAATCTCTGGATTCTTCTGCTAAACTTAGGGGTTGGTAGTCTTGTCTTTTCAGCTCCCTTAGGTGATTTGTTAGGTTGTTAACTTGTGATCGTTCCATTTTTTAAAATGTGTCTTCATAGAGATATAAAAACCCTGTTAGAACTGATTTCATGGCATCCCAGAGGTTTTGGTGGGATGTTTCTTTACTTTCTTTTGTTTCCAGGAATCTTTTAATCTCTGTTTTGATTTCTGTGTTGACCCAGTAGTTGTTCAGCATCATGCTCTTTAGTGTGAGTTTGGGGGGAATTTTGTTGGTATTGACATTTATTTTTATTCCACTGTGGTCTGAGAAGGTACATGGCAGAATTTTGATCTTACGGAATTTGTTTATGCTTGATTTATGACCAAGGATGTGATCGATCTTGGAGTACATTCTATGTGGTGATGAATAGAATGTATATTCCATGGTTGTTGGGTAGAGTGTTCTGTAGGTATCTATTAAGTCCATTTGGTTGAGTGTCAAGTTGAGGTTCCGGATCTCTTTGATTTTTTGCCTCGATGATCTATCTAGGGTTGTTAGTGGAGTTGTTAGTAGGATATTTAAGTTCCCAGCTATAATAGTGTTAGTCAATATCTTTTTTTAGTTTACTTAGTAGTTGCTTTATACATGCTTGTGCTCCTGTGTTGAGTGCATATATGTTCAGGAGGGATATTTCTTGTTGTTGGATTGAACTTTTTATCATTATGTAGTGTCCTTCCATACCTTTTTCAATTTTTGATAATTTAAAGGTTGTTTTGTCTGATACTAAGATTGCAACTCCTGCCTTCTTATGTGATCCATTCACCTGGAAACTCATTTTCCATGCTCTGACTTGGAGTCTGTGTGCATCCCTGTGGTGAGATGAGTTTCCTGGATGCAGCAAATTATTGGGTCATAGTTTTTATCCAGTTTTCCATTCTGTGTCTTTTCAGTGGTGCATTTAGTCCATTCACATTTAGGCTGATTATTGAAATATGATTGTTTATCCCCATCATGAGGTCCTTGTAAAATTTTTTCTCTGCTTGTCTTCTTTTAGTTTTTAGTTTGATGTATATATGTGTTTTCAAGTTTGCAGTATCAGTGTATTCTCTGTAGGTTCTGTGTTCTGCTGTTCTCTTGGGAAGTGTGTGGTCATTCTTTTTGGATGTCTGGAAAAGATTTTAATTCTCTGTCACTAATGAAACTGAGCTTGGCCAGACAGAAAATTCTTGGTGAAATTGGTTATCTTTGAGGACTTTGAATATTGGACTGCAGTCCCTTCTAGCTTGTAGTGTTTCTGCTGATTGGTCTGCTTCTATTCTCATTGATTTTCCCTAGTAGGTAGTCTGACCTTTTATTCTCGCTGCCTTTAGGGTTTTTTCTTTTGTGCCTACTTTGTGTAGGTGAATTGTGTCTAGGGGTTGGTCTTTTTATTTGATGTCTTGAGGGGGTTTTTTGCATCTCTTGTGCTTGGCTTGTCACATCTCTGGTGAGATGGGGAAGTTTTCTTGAATAATCTCCTATAATACTTGCTCTAAAGGGTTCTCCATTTCCCTTTCTTCTTTTGAGTTCGTAGTCAGGTGTAGGTTCTGCCTCTTGATATAATCGCACATCTCTTGGTGGCTTTGTTCTTTCTGAGTTTTCTTTCTATGTTTTTTATAGGTCTGGTTAATTCTGTATTTTGACCTTCAAGTTCTGAGACTCTTCCTTCTGCTTGATTAATTCTGCTTTCTATGCTTGTCATCTTGTTTATTTCCTGGATGAAATTTTTTATAGCCAAAATTTCTGTTACAAGTTATTTCAGTGTTTCATGTTTTATTTCTTGAGTCTTATTCACTCTTTCCATCCATTCCCTAATCCCTGTTATATTCTGGGGTCAGTTGTTAGTGACTTCCATTATTTGGACTCTAGGCTCTGATTTTTCAGACATTTTCTCTTTGTTATACTGGGAATTACCTGTGTTCTTCCATTGATTTTTTTCCCCCTTATTTATGACAGATCTCTTTCTTTTCTCTTTAGTTTTGTTACTCAGTGGCAGTGGAAGAGGCTTTCATTTCTGATGTTTGCTCAGCCCTCTATTCTTACCTGATCAGGGCTCTGAATTTGTTCTATTTTGAAAGGTCTGTGGGTGGGAAGCTTTGCTGTCTCTTTTAGTTTTGAGAGTCAAATAAGGTGGAGAATGGGCAGCTAAGATTCAGAAACTACTTGCAAATCACAGTGTTCACTGATTGTGGTAAGGGTTCCCTGAGATGCATTTTCTGCCACCACTCTATATGACGATACAATGGGTATACGTGTGTATCCCCTGAGTCCAGGATGGAGTAACAGCAATGAGGAGAACAGAGAAATGTAGTATGGTGTAAGATGGACAATTTTTAAAAAAATAGAAAACAAAGCACTGAATAACAAAATCAGAAAACAATTACACACACACACACACACACACACACACACACACACACACACCCCAAAACAAACTGGAATAACAATAAAACATAACAAAAAGCAACAGCAAAACCCAGGAAAACCAAACATACACATCCAACCCAAAATGAAAGAAAAAAAAGAAAAAAGAAAAAGAATTCAAATCCAGTTCTCACACATGTATTCACATATGCATTCATCTAAAAAGAGAGAACAAAAAAGCAAAAAAAAAAAAAAAACCCCAAAAATTCTGAAAGATGAACACTTAGTCCTATGCATAACACACATAAGCAGAAAACAAAAAATGAAAGAAGAAAGAAAAGAAAAAAACGGGGTGGGTAGATGCAGATTGAACCCTCACATACAAATTCATGCACAAAGGAAAAATATTAAAAAATTAAAAAACAAAAAACAAACAAACAAAATAACCTTCCCTCCAGTGGCAGTTTCTGTAGTTGTTCCACTCAACTGCACTTCTACTGTCTCCTGCATAGTTCTGACCTCATTCACAATCTCTCCAGTCTCCAGCCCAGGGAAGGAGAAGGGGGCAGTGGGCAGGGGGACTGGGGCTTCAGTCCACTCTAGTATGGTCAGGGGGATCCCCTCCAGTGTGGAGGTATGGGACTGTCTCTTCCCCAGGTACTGACAGGCTTATCCTGGAGTGGAGTCCTCCTATTATGGCTGATGTCCAGTCTCCATCTGGGTTCATCCCTGTCAGTCGTACCCCAGTCATGTGGGTCTGACATTCAGAGGCTTGCTGGGGAAGAGGGAGTTGGGTCAACCCTGAAGTCAGCACTGATCTCTTTGGTGATGTTTCTTATCCTTTTCTGGCCATACCCTTTGTCCTGTAGCTGAATCAAGGTAGAGGGTGGGGAGCCGGGCTCGGTGGCTCAGCCTGCAATCCCGTGCCTTTGGGAGGCCGAGGTGAGTGGATTGCCTGAGCCCGCAGGTTCAAGACTCACCTGGGCAAGCGACACCTCATCTCTACAAAAAAAAAAAAAAAATTAGCCGGGCGTGGCAGTGCGCACCTGCAGTTCCAGCTACTCGGAAGGCTGAGGTGGAAGGATCGCCAGAGCCCAGCGGGTTGAGGCTGCGGTGGCCGGGAGCGGCCACTGCGCTCCAGTCTGGGCGACTGAGTGAGACTCCAACTCAAAAAAATAAAACAAAACAAAACAATACCAAAAAAAAAAAAAAAGGTAGAGGGTGGGGTACCTGAGACTTAGCATTTGTCTTGTCCCTCCAGAGTTTGTACTTTCAGGCTATTCCCTCTGGGTCATGATCAACTCCTGAGTTGTTAATCTGCCAGTCACTGAGATTAGGTTGGGTCTGTCACTCCGTGGTGAGCAAGCCACAGCAACTTTCTGCTCAGTTTTCAAGATGGTGGCAGGGCGCCTCTTCTGTGTTCTCCAGTGGGGGTTTGCCTCTTAGCTCCCTCACTGTTTCCTCTGTAGCCCTTGCTGCCAGTGTCTGGCCAGGTACTGCAGTGGTGAGACTGAGTCTGGAGCCAGCAGTCTCTCCCAGCAGCTTCTTCCCGGGAAGGGCTTTGTTGATTTAAAAAACAAAAAACAGAAAACTTCCCTATTTCCTTCTCTTCTTTTTTATTTTTTTGTTGTACACTGGGCATTTGAATATGATCATGAGAACTCTGAAAATCAGATTCTTGCCCTTTCCCAGTATTTTTTTTTTTTCATTGTTTAAGGCCATCCAAGTTAGTCTGTTTAGTGACTTTTCTAAACTGCTTTTTGCAAAGACTGTATTCCTTGTTGTGTGTGGTCACTGAAATCTTTGTTTTTCTAGATTGTGTTCAGCTAATGTTTTAACAGAAATTTATTTGAATGCTAGGGACTTAAAAAAAAAAAAAACCACCCAAACCAAACAAACAAATAAAGAAATATAAGCAAACAAAACCCCAAATAGTTTCCCAGTCTGTAGATTGGCTCTGTGCTGGGGAACTCCTTCAGCAGTTAGCCAGGCTTGCTTTGAGACTAGAGATGACACCAAGGTAAATGATTAGGGTGTTCTGAGGTCTTTTCTGAGCATGCGGCTTTCCCTGGGCCTATATATGGCTTTCTAAATACTGCATATGTGGGTAATTTTAAGTGTTCTAATTTTCTAAAGAATCTCTCCCAGCTTTTCCCCCCAGGCTTTAGGTGGTTTCTTTTTGACTGAACCATAATTTTTCTCCCAGGCACCTGTTGGTTCTAGTTCAAATTGCAGTACTTTCAAGCAATGCCTGACTTTTCCCAGCCTTAGTTCTGAGTTAGTCGAAAGAGAGAAGTGCCTTACATCAGTCCTTTAGCAGCCCCCAGACAGTTTAGAACAGACATACACAATATTTTATGGGTACAATATATTCATGTACTCTGCTCCCTCTGGAACCAGGGACCAGGGTCCTACACTGGGAATGCAGCCTGCAACCAAGCCATGAAAGGGGAGGAGCAATGGCAAATAAAAATACCATAAATTTTTCCTCCTATTTTCCTTGATTCAGTGTTCACGTGGTTGTGTTAAACCTGGGACTGTTTTTTAGAGTTCTCACAAAGTTGATTCTGGCAGTTTCTGTTTGTTTTTCGATGTTTCTGTGGGAAAATGAGAACTTAGAGTTGGCTGTTCCTCCATTTTCCTCACCATTGATGATTCTTGTCTGAATCAATAAACTGGTGATTGTAAAATGGTGATTTTGTAGTTCTATAATTCCTTCTATATTAAAAATAGGTTTGCTTTCTGTTTCTTCTGTTTATTTTCGTTAGTATTGATATGTATTCAGATATTTGAATAGCATATTTAAAAAATAACTTATTGAGGTACAATTTATACACAATAAAATTCACATACTTTAAGTGTTCAGGTTGATGGCTTTGGTGAATATAACATGTAACAACCATATAACAACCACCTCAATTAAGATATAGAGCATGCCAGCTTCCAGAAAGTTTTCTCATGCCCCTTTGCAAAGGCTTCTAAAAAACTTTTTATTGGAAATAATTATATATTTATAGGAAGTTATAGAGATAGTTGAGGGCTCAAGTACCCTTTATTACATTTCTTCCAAAGGTTATATCTTGTATAAATGTCATCCAATATAAAAGTCACAAAATTGACATTGGTACGGTGCATGTGTGTAGTTCTGTGTCATTTTATTACTTGTGTAGATTCCTGGAACAAGGATTCCATCTCCTCACAGGTTCCTCGACACTACCCTGGCTAGGCTGCTTACTGCTACCCGAGTGATCTCCACTGACATTGTAGGAGGGACCTCACTGCATCTGGGTAGTGGTCAGGGCTTTGGCTCCCACTCACTCTTCTCTAGCACCACTTGGCAGGGAAGGTTGGTTGGGGTATCTTGTTACAGATTGGTGGGAGTAGTTTCCCCAATTGGCCTTTACCGGTGGGGGTAGACTGCGGTTATTTCTGTGATGTTAGACTGGAACAACATTTTCTTATCTAGAAGTTGTCTGTCTTGCTAGGCTGTCTTTCCTGGTCCATTGACTAGAAATAGTAGGTTTTTTTGCTGGGTGAGTTATTGGTTTGTTTCTATTGGTGTCCTCTCCAGTACCCAGTCTGAGATAAATGAGGCAAAAAGAAAACTTGGGGAACTCATTGCCTTGTCATTCTGGGTCCCAAGGCCTCCATCCAGACTGCCTTCTCTCCACTTTTCAGACTCTTCTTACATCTATTTTGTGTATATAATGTCCTGGGTTTTAAGCTGTATTTGCAGAGGGAGTAAGAAGTGAATCTACTCTTGCAGTGTCTTATTTTTTAAGAGTTAAATTTGAAAGGTTTGTGACACATATCATCAGACTTTCCCCATTAAACAATAATACCAGTTTACATTCCTACAAACAGTGTATTGGGAGTGCTTGTGGCCAACACTGAGTGTTACCATCCATTTTTATCTTCTTGCTCTGATAGGCAGAAATTGGTGTTTCATAATAATAATTTTTTTCTTTGGTTTCAGGTGGAGGTTGAATATTGTTCATGTTTATTTGCCTGATTTTCCCCTTTTGTGAATTGCCTCATCATGGGGGGAGGGGGAGAGAAAGAAAAAGAGAGAGAGAGAGAATATGAATGAGTGCATTTAAAGTAGAGAGGGATAATTGTATCAGCTAGGGCCCAGTCAGGAGATACTACAGCAATTATTGGAACAGAGAATTTGATATCAAAAATGGATAGCTAGGTACAAGATTGCTAACTAGATTACTGACAGGGTGAAAAAGGAACACTCAAGTATTACGGAGACTGGAACCACAAGAAGCAGCCACAACCTGTAGGGTTGGGGGAATCAAAGGGAAGAGGTTGAAGTTATTAAAACTCAAGGTTTAGAGAAAGGCCCTTTGGGAACTCAGGCTTTCAGGGAGGTGGCATAGTTTGGTTGGGGCTTTTATCTTCAAGGCTGGGGTATGTGTTCAAGTTGGTTCTGTGCTCTTTGGAAAATGCACATTGGAATCAGCTGTTGCTACAAGGCAGACCTACTACTTCTCAGCTAAAGGATCATTGCTGGGGTGATGTTCTTCAGAACAGGAAGGAAGAGGAGGCAAAGTAGGAGTAGGTCTCTTCTTCCTCCTCCACCCTTACAGGTTCCTTTGAGTGTCCCTTACTGGGGAGACTCTTATGGAGCCAGTTGGCCAAGTCCAGATGGGATTTGCTGAGTTGCCAACCAGGCCCCATATCACAGAGACCAGTGTAGAAGGGTGAGCTGGGATCTGAGGTACAAAAACCTAATGACCAGCACAGCTGCAATTTCCCATAGATGCTGCCTTGTGGTTAGTGTGGAGTGGAGACATGAATCAGCTGTGTACCTAGATGTCTTTGGTCTTTTATTCCTCTCATGGTTTGAACATCTTGCCACAGTGAGTACAATTGTAGTCTGAATATTTTTAGGGTACAATGTGACCCCTAAATTGTATTTTGCATATGTGTTCTGCACTGTGTGCTATATATTACTGCATATATACTATCATACAGAATTGGATGTAAAAGTGTATATAGGTACTTCATAGGGGATATATGGGTTTTTCAAGAGTAGTTTTGATTATGCCCAGTGCTCACTCCACTTTAGATTCTAATCTCCCTCACATCTCCTTAGCCCAGTAAGATGAGGCTTCAATTATGTTCCAAACTAGAAACGACCTGTGACTGGAGCCTGTACACGTCCCTCTTCCTGCCTCCCTGTTTGTTTGTTTCATTTGTATATATTTTGATTTTCTAAGGACAAGGACATGTTTATCTTATTCATAGGATCTGAAGACACTTAGTGATTGCTCAACAAATATTTGTTAAATATTGATAATAGCAGCAGCAATATTTGCTTTATATATAATCACTCAATTTTGTCAAGTTTGAGAATAGTTATCATTACCGTATTTCATCAGTTCTGAGGTATACTTTTTTCACATTGTAACATCTTTGAATTAGAGGTACATTTGATAAGTGACATCTTATAACTAGCATCATTTTTTTCTTAATAGTAATAGAATAATGGTTCATCACTTCTACACTGTTGGTGGCAATGTAAACTAATACCACCTTTGTGGAAAATAGTTTGGTGATTCCTAAAAGCTCTAAAAATCAACCTTCCATATGACCCTGCAATTCCCCTGCTGGGAATATACCCCAAGGAATTCAAATCACTCTGTGAAAAAGATACCAGCATACGTATGTTTATTGCAGGATTATTCACAATAGCAAAAACATGGAACCAACCATGCTGCCCATCGAAAAGGACTAGATTGAAAAAATGTAGTACATGTACATGATGGAATATTACGCAACCACAAAGAAGAACAAAAGTATGAACTTCACAGCAACTTGGATGGACTTAGAGACTATAATACTGAGTGATCTATCATAGAAGCAAAAAACTCAGTATCACATGTTCTCACTCATAAGCGGACCTTGAACAATTATCATAATACTATAAGAAAAGGATTGACAGTAGTGGGAAACTGCTGGGGGCGGGAAGCTGCGGGATTGTCAGTAGTGGGAATCTGCCAGGGGGAGGGAGAGAGCACACCTCATCAACAAGGGTACCTGCATGATGAACATTTGTATACCTAACCCTGAATTGTATCCCACATCTTTAAAATAAAAAATTTTTTTAAAAAAAGAAAACTATAAGATATTTAAAAAAAAGAACGATTCATCTTATAGCTTATGGTATATCGGATTCAATTAAATATGATGTGATTCCCATTTTATAGACCAGGAAACGGGGACAGAAAGAGGTAAAGTGATTTGCCTCAGGCCACACAGCTAGAAAGCAGCTGAACTGGATGCAAAGCTTAGCCGCTGGTTTGAGAGTCCTGCCCTTCACCACTAGCTCCCTGCCTCTCTTTGCCTCTGTAGAGAACAGGCACTGCCATCCCGCCTGTCTCAGTCTCATCCATCCTTCATGTCTAGTTCAGACTTCACCTGCCATACCAACCATTCTCATCCCATGCTACCCCACCAGTCAGCTGCTGTTTCTTCTTTCATCCTTTGAACACATAGCATTTCTTTATGATGCTTATTGCACCTGGTCTTCTATGTCTTTATTTAGCAGAGTTGCCTTTTCTAAAGTATTCAGATGCCAAATTAGCTTGTAAGGTAAAAAACCATACATGGTCAAAATTACCCATGCACACCATTTAGGAAGGAAGACTGGTTAGGTCTGGGGTCCAGTACCCTGAGTCTTTTCTACATACTAAGTGAATTATTATTTCAGCATTGGTCAGCACTAGATCATTCGTTGTCAGATTAATAGTTATTTCAACACCAGATCAGAACCAGATGAAATTGTTTGTTTGTGTTTTGGGGTTATGTGGTAGAAAAAAAATACTGATTGTCAACACTGGACTTGAATTTGTGAGTGTAACAAGGGACACTCCAAAAGACACAAAGAAATGGTGGCAGGCTGCTGGAAGCATCTCTTTTGTTTACATAAGGCCTCCACATTGTACATCTCCCCACTTGTGGGACTCATCCTCTGTGGCAATATGTGACAGCCCTGCAGCAGGCTCATCGAACTCTTTTCCATTTGCTCATTGAGAGGAATGGCAGTCTTTCTCATTTTCAAAATTTAAAAAAGTCGTTTTATTTTTCATCAGCTTTAGTGAAATGTAGTTCACATAACATATAATTCTCCCATCTAGAGTATCTAATTCAGTGATTTTTAGTATGTTCATAGAGTTGTACAACCAACACCACAATCAATTTTAGAACATTTTCATCACCTCCAAAAGAAATTCTCTAACCTTTAGCCATCACTACCTATTTCCCACAGTCTTCTTAGTCCCTGACACCCCTTAATCTGTTTTCTGTCTCTGTGGATTTGTCTATTCTGAACATGCCATATAAATGGAGTCATACAATACGTGGTCTTTGTGACTAACTTCTTAGCATAACTTGTCCAAGATTCATCTATGCTAAGCATGTGTTAGTATTTCATTGCATTGCGTAGATATACTGCATTTTATGTATACATTAATTAGTTGATGAATACTTGGGCTTTTTTCGCTTTTTAGTTATTATGAATAACAATGCTATAAACATTTGTGTACAGGTTTTTCTGTGGACGTATGTTTTCATTTCTCTCGATTATATATCTTGGAGTGGAAGCGCTGGAACAAATGGTAACTTGATGTTTAACTTTTTGAAGAATGGTCAGACTGTTTTAAAGTGACTGTCTGCACCATTTTACATTCCCTCCCAGCTATGTGTGAGGGTTCCAATTTCTCCACATCTTCACCAATGCTTGTCTTTTTGAGTATAGCCATCCTGGTGGGTGTGAAGTGCTATCTCATTGTGGCTTTCCATTTTGTTAATGACTAATGATGTTGAATATCTTTTCATGTGCTTATTGGCCATTTATATATCTTCTTTTAAGAAATGTCAATTCAGATTATTTGCCCATTTTTAATTGGGTTATTTGTCTTTTTACTTTTGAGCTGCAGGAGGTTTTTTTAGTAATCCTTTAAGAGACATGATTTGGAAAAGTTTTCTTACATTCTATGAGCATCTTTTCACTTGCTTGGTGGTGTCCTTTGAAACACAAAGTTTTAAATTTTGATGGAGTTGAATTCGCCTATTTTTTCTTTATTGCTTATACTTTTTTTGCCACTCCTACGAAGTGCCTAACCTAAGGCTCTGAAGTTTTATACCTGTGATTCTCCTAAGAGTTTTATAGTTTTAGCTCTTATATTAAGTCTGTGATCTCTTTGCAGTTAATTTTTGTGTAAGATGTAAGACAGAGTTCTAAATTCATTCTTCACAAATAAAGTCTGATGTTCAGTTGTCCCAGAACTATTTGTTGAAAAGTCTGTTATTTCCGCCATTGAATTGTCCTGGCATGCTTGTTGAAAGTAAAACTATTTAGTTTTTTGCTGAAAATGTATAGTTGATTTCATCATAGATAAATATGGGTATGAAGCACCTCTATTCTGTGTCTTAAAGTCATAAATTCCTTAGGGCAAGAAAAAGTCATGTCTTATTTATCTTTATTTCTCTTTAGCATCCAGCTCAGTATCTGCTATCTACTGGACTTTTGAGTGAATCAGAGCAAGCTGCAGAGCTCTGACCAATGAAAGTGTGAGAGAATATTCCATTTGGTTAATTAAGTGTGCTTTAGATCCTGCCAGTGTGCTCACATCACTAATATTGTAATAAGGGAGTCATAAAGTGATTTATTGTCTGTTTATTTAATAAGCAAAATCTCAGTATGATTCTTATTTGTTTGTAATGTGGATCATCTCTTTTAACATTTTTTATTTTTATTTATTTTTATTTTTTATTTTGTAGAAACAGTGTTTTGCTAGGTTGTCTAGACTGGTCTTGAACTCCTGGGCTCAAGCAATCCTACTGCCTCCCAGAGTGCTGGAATGACAGGAATGAGGCCCACTACGCCTGACCTGATCATCTTTTTTAATGGAGAGCATACATCAGGCTCATAAACTGGGGTCTAGCCATCTAGAATTTAAGAATGATTTGTTTTCATTATATCTGTTTTTACCTATAGATTTTATTAATGCCAAGTGATAATGGTTTTTCATTTTTACTAGTTAAATTAAGTTTTAAAACCAATTTAAGTAAAATGATGCAGATAGATTTTAAGAAAAATACTTAATAAGGTGATGCACAGATTGGCAAAACATCATCAGGTAGCATTTGAATGATGAAAGTTAGGGAAATACCTAAGAGAAGTCTTCTCTCACCCTTTATTTTTTCTATTAATTTCCTTCATTTAAAATTTTATTTTTGAATAAATAATACATTGACATAACTCAAAGTCACAAGTACAAAGGTATACAATAAAATGGCCCCATCAGCTCAGTCCTCTAGCCACCTAGCTCCCTGCCTTGGGATAAGACTGGTTATTGCTTTCTTATATATTCATAGGTAGTAAATGTCCAGAAGTAGTAAATACATATGCAAGAAAACATTAATGTCCAAGGATGGTAAATACATATACAAGAACGTATTCCCTGTACTTTCCTATCCCTATATAATATTTCCCTTTTTTTTTTAAACACAGGGGACCCCTTACTCTTTGCCTAAGTCTCCCTTGTGTTGGAGGATCTTCTTTTTGATCTGGCCTGTTAGATTTGCAGTGGCCATGATGACCTGCTTGCTGTGACACTTGACTATCCCTGCCCAGATCGGTCATGATATGTCAGGCCTTTTGGATTATTAGAAAGGTGTGTAAAGAGGCTGTACTTCATATGTGGATTGGGATGGCTTTTGACTGCAAGAGACAGAATGCCCAACTATCAGATGCTTAACAGCCCAAACATATATTATCTTCCTATATAAGAAGACCAGAGGGAGGAGCCTGCTGATATGGATATGCTAGCCCAACTGTGTCTGAGCACAGGGTGGTTCCTCCACAGTTCTGTGGCCATTCCCTCACAGTCACAGGTATTCAATCCCCACACCATTGTCTAAAGCAGGAAGGGGCATGGAGGACACTTCTCTAGCAACTGATGCACATGTCTCATTGACTGTAGCTGGGACATGTTACCATCTAAGACAGGTTATTGGCAAAGGAGAATGGGATTACCATGATTGATCTAGGTCAGTTAGAACTTCCTCTGAGCCTGCCTTTCCTGAAATCGTAGGCTTTCACCTCCCACAAAATTAGGGCTCCATTGACGTGAGGGAAAGATAGCAGAGTTGGGGGAACAGCTGCTGGATGGCCAATGAACAGTGTGAATGGCCCAGGATCATTATAATGAAGACAGTGGAAGAGGCTGAGACAGAAATCCCTGCAGAGAGTTTTCAGACCAGCAAGGGCCATTTCTAGCTCAAGAGCTAGAAGCAGTAATGCTCTGATTTGGCTTGAGGCAGTGGTAGCGTTGAAGTGACAGTAAACATTTTTGCTCTGAGTTTCACGCAGTAGAATTAGATCCTTGAAGTTTTTTCTTTAAAGGGTCTTCCCCTGGAAGTACATCCTTCAGGGAGAGCTCTTTGTTCCAGTCTGCTTGTTAGAAGACAAAAATGCCTCTGCTGGCCTCCTGACTTGTGTTTGGTTTCCTGGAGTCAGATCGAGCAGCTGGACATCAGCTAGGAATCAGAACTGGAGAAGGGGATACTTTAAGTCTGTAGAAGGATACTGATCTCGTGAAGATGCTGCTGGCCAGCCCTGCTCTCAAAGCCAGGTGTTAGTGTTCCTGTGCCCATGCTGAGCGATCCAAGTTTTTCCAGTACTATCTCTGCCCTTCCCATTTCATCCACCTGCCTTTCTTTCTTGGTCTTTCCCCTGTTCTCTGTCCTTCTTTTTCTCTCAATTCCTTTTTGCTCACTTTCTCTTTTTTAGCTTCTTGGAGCTGAGAGCCAAAGACCCAATGTCTTTTTTTTCCTTGCAGCAAACAATGTTAGGGAACCCTGTTTTTTGCCAGCAGAGAAGGGGTAGAGGCCATTGCTCGGGGTGGAGACTACCAGAGGGTAGAAGAGTGTCATAGGAGAAATGAGAAACAGATATAAAGATCTCATGTGCCTGAGCCTCGTCAGAGGAGTTGGTGGGGAATAGGAAGAAAGCTAGAATTTGGTGGTCATGTTCATTTGTGTGTTTCATGCTTTTCTGACTCTACTGGTGTTCATGAAGCAAGCAGTTCTCAGCAAGGCAGTGAACAACAAGCCGATGATTAATTGCCCTTTTTAAATTGTAATTATGTCACTCACCAGAACCCAGGAACATTAATTCTCAATTTACAGAGTGAGTAATTGAATAACGAAGGGGCTGCCTGTTTGTTGTGCTTTCTTCTTGCCCTTGCATTTCTGTAATGCCAGGCCCTTCTGTCTCTTCTAGTCTTTGGATGATACCCACTTCCCTGTTGATTTTAGTGCCTGTTCTGGCTTCTCTGACTGTGGGCTGTCTGGCATTACTTTTCACTGAGGGTGAATGAGGCACAGGCTGATGTCATATGCTCTAGAGAAAGGGAGACTAGTCATTTCTGATTCCAATCTGATGCTGTCTTTTATTAAGTTTTCTTCAAGCAAACTTACTAAGTTTTGCTTTGCCTAACTCAAGCAAAAGAGCATGAATTTACCAGAAGGATATAGGGAAGTTCACAGAAACAAAGGGAAAACTGAAGAAGCAGTCCTTGAAAGAAGAGAACTAAAACCAGGTCTAGATGGGGTTCTAGTAGGCAGTTAGTCCCTGCAGAGCACTGCTCTTGAGAGAATCTGCTCCAATGTGTCCAGTGTGTCATTTCCAACTTGATTGATTCAATCTCCTGAGTCTTACCCTTGGCTGTAGAGGGTGGGGCACTTTAATTGACTATCTTACTGGAAGTATACAGGTTGGGAGAGGAAATCATCAGCACCCCACTCGCACCCCACTTCCCAACCACATAAAACCTGCTCTTACCAGAAAGGGGAATGGATGTTGGACAGACAATGCCACACAAACCCTTCACAAGTTCCATCTTCCCTCTGGATATTCATCTCTATTCTTCTATCACTTGGAAAAGAAGTGGTGATTTCCCGTAGGAAAGGAAAGATCAGCATTATCATGGAACCTGGGTCTAGATCTTCCTTTCTGGTGGACTTAATTCTTCAGTTTCTTCTTTGAATTAGCATCCTTTTTTTTTGAGTCAGAGTCTCACTCTGTCGCCTAGGCTGGAGTGCAGTTGCACACTCACAGCTACCACAGCTTTAGCCTACTGGGCTCAGGCTATTCTTCTGTCTCAGCCTTCTAAGTAGCTGGAACTACAGGTGTGCGCCACCATGCTCAGCTAATTTTTTGATTTTATTGTAGAGACAAGTTCTTGTCAAGTTGCACAGGCTGGTCTTGAGCCCCTGAGCTTATGCAGTCCTCTTGTCTCTGCTTCCCAAAGTGCTGGGATTGCAGGCATGAGCCATTGTGCCCAGCTGAATTTGCATTCTTATTTGCTGGTCTTGGGGTGTAAGAAGTCATATTCTTTAGGTTGGCTATTTTTGGATGTTCTGTTGCTTTATGTGTGGCACTGGGAACTCATAAGCAGATTCATTGTTATTTTGAACAAGAACTGTAAGAAAGGCCTTGTTCTTAAAAAACAAACCCATGCAGATGTGCTTTTACTGGATGTGCATCTCTGGCCACACCTCCTGCTCCCCAGATTTGCTAGGTCTGATTGGTCTGTTGACCCATCAGCTTTCTTTTCTTTTTTCCCAGCTTTATTGAGGTATCACTGATTTTTAAAAATTGTATATAGTTAAGGCATACACTGTGTTTTGTTTTGTTTTACAATGTGATGTTTTGATACAAGTATACCTTGTGTGATGATTCCAATAATCGAGCTAATTAACATATCTGTCACCTCACATAATTACCTTTTTTAGGGGTGAGAACACTTAAGATCTACTTTGTTAGTAAGTTTCCAACATACAGTACATTATTATTAACTATAGTCACCATTGGATCTCCAGAATTTATTTATCTTATTTATGAAAGTTTGTACTTTTTGACCTACATCTTCCATTTTCCCCTACCCCTTGGCTCCTGGTAACCACCATTCTACTCTCTGTTTCTCTAACTTTGTTTATATCATGTATATTTGTCTTACTGTGACTGATTTATTTCACTTAGCATAATATCATATGATCATCTTGATAGCTGCAGAAAAAGCATTTGACAAAATTCAACATCTTTCATGAAAAAAACTGTCAGCATTAGGTATAGAAGGAATATACCTCAATGATACAAAGGCTATATATGACAGGCCCACAACTAACATCATGCTCAGTGGTGAAAGACTGAAAGTTTTTTCTCTAAGATCAGAAATAAGTCAAGGATGCCCACTCTTCCCACTTGTATTTAACTTAGTATTGGAAGTCTTTAAGCCAGCAAAGTAAGGCAAGAAAATGAAATAAAAGCATCCACATTGGAAAGGAAGAAGTTAAATTATCTTTGCAGATGAAATGGTTTTATATATCTCATATTAAGATCCTAAAGATTCCACCAAAAAACTGTTGGAACTAATACATGAATTCAGTAAGTTGCAGAATACAATATCAGCATTCAAATATCTGCTGTATTTTTATACACTAACAGTGAATCATTTGAATAAGACATTAAGGCCAAGTGTGGTGACTCAGAGAAGTGAGGAGTCACCATACCCACTTGATCCTTGTTGCTGAGGCCTGGTGATCTCTGAAAAGTCCAACTACAAGCAGCTGCTGCTACCAGACCTCACTTTTATGCACCATCTACAGACCTACATCCTGAACTACCATGCTACAAAAAATCACCTCTACAACTAGTATCCTCAAAGGCAGTCATGGCATGACTCTAGTTGCAACCAGGGAACCCATCCAGAGGCCCTTCCTTGACTCAGATTACAAGGGCTCATGGTGGTGGCGTGGGCTCCTGCGAGTTTCTCACACATTCACTCACCCACCCCTTCACCACTGGGGGACTCCCGCAGCTTCACACTGAATCCAGATCGGCAGGCTGATATCATTCCTCTGCTTCCTCTGAAAGTACTCAGGAACAAAGCTAATCAACTATATATAACATATACCATGGCCACACCCATAAAGTACAGAAGAATAGAAAAAATCAATAAGCTGCATCCTAATGATAGCAAGCTAATAGAGTCAGAGGGAGAGAAAAGCATCAGCACCCTCAGATGGGAAGAAATCAGCTCAAGAACTCTGGCAACACAGCAAACCAGAGTGTTTTGTCACCCCCACATGATCACACCAGCTCTGGAGCAATAAATCCTAGACTGAATGAATTGACTGTAATGATGGACTTAGAGTTCAGAATATGGATTGTGAAGAAACTCATTAAGATCCAAGAAAAAGTGAACTCCCAAATAAGGGAGGCCATGAAAACAGTTCAAGAATTAAAAGCTGACATTGCCATTCTAAGAAAGAACCACACTGAACTCTTGGAACTGAAGAATTCACTACAGGAATCTCAAAACACAGTTGCAAGCCTTACCAGACTTGTCCAAGCAGAGGAAAGAATTTTAGAACTTGAGCTTAAAGACCAATCCCCAGAATCAACCCTGTCAGAAAAAAATAAAGAAGAAAGAAATTTTTTAAATGAGCAAAGCCTTCAAGAGGTATGGAGTTATATAAAGAGCTCAAATAAATGTCTGATTGGCATTTCTGAAAGAAAAGGAGAAGGTGGTAGCACTCGGGATAAAGTAGTTGCAGACATAATCCATGAAAACTTACTCTAAATCTTGCTAGAGAGGTCAACATGCATATATAAGAAATCCAGAGAACTCCTGCGAGATACTCTATGAGATGACCATTGTGACTATGGTACTGTATGAGACCCAAGGCATATCGTTATCCCAAGGCAGTGGGAAAGAAAAAATCTGAAAGGCAGCTAGAGAAAAGGGACAGAACACTTATCAAGAGAGACCCATCAGAGTTACAGCACACATTTGAGCAGAAACCTTACAGGTCAGCAGAGATTGGGGATCTATTTACAGCATTCTTAAATAAAAGAAATGTCATCTAAAGTTTTTTTACCATACCAAACTAAGCTTATAAATGAAGATGAAATAAAGTCCTTCCCAGTTAAGCAAGCACTAAGGGAATCCATCACCTCTGGGCTGTCTCTACAGGAGATGCTTTAGGGAATGCTAAACATGGAAACAAAGGAACGGTGCCACCTAACACAAAAGCACAAGTAAGCACATACAGCTTTCAGACCATGTAAATCACCCACAAAACTGAGATCACTAAGCAACTCCTTAACAACACTATGACAGGAACAAATATCCTCACATATTGTAACCCTGAATGTCAATGGCCTCAATGCCCCACTTCAAAGATACAGAGTAGGCTGGATTCAGTGGCTCAGCATGTAATCCCAGCACTTTGGAGGCTGAGGCAAGTGAATTGCCTGAGCCTGCGGTTTTGGGACCAGCCCAGGCAACTTGGTGATACCTTGTCTCTACAATAAATAAAAAATTAGCTGGGTGTGGTAACATGCACCTGTAGTTCTGGCTACTTGGAAGACTGAGGTGGAAGGATCACCAGAGCCCAGCTGGTTGACACTGGAGTGACTGTGAGTGTCACGGCACTCCAGCCTGGGCAACAGAGTGAGACTCCAAATCAAAAAAAAGAAAAAGATACAGAGTGCCAAACTTGATAAAAAGAAAAATAAGACCCATACTTCTGCTGTCTCCCAGAGACCCATCTTACCTCAAATGATGCCCATAGGCTGACAGTCCAGGGATGGAGAAAGATCTGCCATGCCAATGGAAAACAAAAAAGAGCAGGGGTTACTATTTTTTATGTCAGACTTTACACCAATAAAAGTTAAATAAAAGGACAATGAAGGGCAATACATAATGATAAAGGTGCCAGTGCAACAAGAACTATTTATCTTAAATATATTCGCAGCCAACATAAGAACACACAGATTTATGAAACAATTGCTATTTAACCTTGGAGATGACATAGCCACGCAATAATAGTGTGGGACTTCAACACTCCACTAACAACTTTAGACAGATCATTGCTTTAGACAGCTCATTGAGGCAGAAAACTTACAAAGAAATCCTGGACTTAAATTTGACATTTGACCAATTAGATTTAACAGACATCTACAACTTATTCCAACAACTACAGAATATACATTCTTCTCATCCACACATGGATCATACTTTTAAGACTGACCGCATACTCATTCATAAATCATGCTTGAATAAATTCCAAAAAATTGAAGTAATACCAAGCATCTTCTCTGATTACAATGGAATAAAAACTGTAATCAACACCAAGAGGAGCCATCAAAACCACACAAATAACATGGAAATTAAACAACTTGCTCCTGAACAATTTCTGGGTAAACAAATCAAGACGGGAATTTTAAAAAATGTTTGAAACAAATGGAAACAAAGACTCTCTGGGATGCCGCTAAAACAGTGCTGAGAGGAAAATTTATTATTTCGTGCCCACCCCATGAAAATAGAAAGATCTCTAATTTAAAATGTCTCACCTAAAGCAACCAGAAAAACAGGAACAAATGAAACCAAATGCTATCAGAAAAAAAATAGCTAAAATCAGAACAGAACAAATAACTGAAATCAGAACAGAAATAAAATTGAGACCTCAAAACCCATATTAGTTGAAAAGCTGGCTCTTTGCGAGGTTAACAAGATTGACAGACTCCTGGCCAGGTTAATGGGAAGTGGAGGGAAGAGAATATGGATGAATATCTAAATAAATGCACTCAGAAACAAAAAAAGGCATTACAACCAATCCAGAAGAAATACAAGAGATTATCAGAGATTATTATAAACATCTGTATGCACACAAATTAGGAAATCTACAGGAAATAGATAAATTCCTAGAAACACACAATCTCCCAAGATTGAAACAGAAAGAAATTGAAACCCTGAACAGACCAATAATGAGTCATGAAATTGAATCAGTAATAATATACCTAAAAATACCTACTTACCAAAAAAGTCATGTACCGGATAGCTTCATAGCTGAATTCTACCAGACATACAAGGACGAGCTGGTACCAAAGCTACTAAAATTATTCCAAATAGTTGAGAAGGAGGGATTCTCCCTAACTCATTCTATGAAGCCAATATAATCCTGACACCAAAAAAGTGACAGACACAACAAAGAGAATTACAGACTGATATCCCTAATGCACATAGATGCAAAAATCCTCAATAAAAGACTAGCAAACCACATCCAGCAGCACATCAAAAAAATCATTCATCATGATCAAGTGAGCTTTATTCCCAGAGTACAAGGCTGGTTCAACATATACAAGTCAACAAACACATTCCACCACATAAACAGAAGTAAAAACAAGAGCCACATGATTATCTCAGTAGATGCAAAAAAAGTATTTGATAAAATCTGACATCACTTCATGATAAAAGCTTTCAACCATTGAAAAAACCATTGACATTGAAGGAATATTCCTCAAAATAGTAAGAGCCGTCTATGACAAACCGACAGTCCACATCATACTTAATGAGCAGAAGTTAAGAGCATTTCCCCTAAGAACTGGAGCGATGTGGTGGCTCATGCTTGGTAATCCCAGCACTTTGGAAGGTGGAGGTGAGAGGATTGTCTGAGCCCAGGGGTTCAAGACCAGCCTGAGCAACTTGGCTAGACCTTGTCTCTACAATAAATCAAAAACCTTAGCAGGGCATGGTGGCGTGTGCCTATAGTTCCAGCTGCTTGGAAGGCTGAGATGGAAAGATCACCTGAGCTCAGCAAATTGAAGATGCAGTAGCTGTGAGTGTGCCACTGCACTCCATCCTGGGCGACAGAGTGAGAATATGACTAAAAAAAAAAAAAAAAAAAAACTGAAACAAGAGAAGGATGCCCATTTTCACCACTCCTATTCAATTAAGTACTCAAGTCCTTGAAGTTTTAGCTAGAGCAATCAAGTAAGAAGAAAAGAAAAGATATAGAAATAGGAAAAGAGGAAGTTAAGTTATCTCTATGCACAAATGATATGATTCTTTATCTAGAAAACTCCAAAGATTCCACCAGAAGTCTCCTAGCACTCATAAATAACTTTAGTAAAATTTCAGGATACAAATTCAACACACAAAAATCAGTTGCATTGTTATACACCAACCACATTCAAGCTGAGAACCAACACTTCCATTTCTAATAGTCATACACACACAAATGACTTGGTATGTAACCAAAGAGGTGAAAGATCTCTATAATGAAAATTGCAAAATACTGCTGAAAGAAATCAATGATGACAAAAACAAATGAAAAAACATTCTGTGCACATGAATTAGAAGAGTCAATATTGATAAAAAGTCCACATTGCCTAAAGCAATCTACAGATTTAGCACAAACCTTATCAAATTACCAGCATTGTTTTTCACAGACCTCAAAACCAATACTTAAATTCATATGGAGGTAAAAAAGAACCCAGATAGCAATCCTAAGCTAAAAGAACATTACCAGACTTCAAATTTTACTAGAAGACTGCAGTAACCAAGGCAGCATGGGTACTGGTACAAAAAGAGACACATAGACCAATGGAACAGAATAGAGAACCCAGAAATAAAACTCACCTACAACCAACTGATCTTTGACAAAGTCAATAAAAATAACAATGGGAAAAGGATACCATTCAATAGATGTTGCTGGGAAAACTGGTAAACCATATGCAGAAGATTAAAGCTGGCGGACCCTTTCCACTCATGATATGCAAAAATTAACTCAAGATGGATTAATGACTTAAATGTAAGACCTCAAAGTATTAAAATCTTAAAAGAAAGCCTAGGAAACACTCTTTTAAACAACATCCTGGCAGTGAATTCATACCAAGACTGTAAAAGCAAGTGCAGCAAAAACCAAAATTGCCAAGTGGGACCTAGTTAAACTAAAAGCTTCTGCACAGTAAAAGAACTATGAACAGAGTAAATAAACAACCTACAAAATGGGAGAAAATATTTGCAAACTGTGCATTGGATGAATGACTAATACCTAGAATCTATAAGGAACTCAAATGAATCAACAGGGGGAAAAAAACCAAACCAAACAACTCCATTAAAAAAGTTGGACAGGCATGGTGGCTCACACCTGTAATCTCAGCACTTTGGGAAGTTGAGGTGGGAGGATTGCTTGAGCCCAGGAGTTCAAGACTCGCCTGGGTAACATAGCAAGATGTCATCTCTACAAAAAATAAAAAAATTAGTTAGGCATGGTGATACACACCTGTAGTCCCAGCTACTCAGGAAGCTGAGGCTGGAGGATTGCTTGAACCCAGGAGTCTGAAGCTAAAGCTGTTGCGGGCCCTGAGTATGCCACTGCACTCCAGCCTGGATGACAGAGTGAGACCCTGATTCAAGGAAAAAAAAAAAAAAGTGGGCAAAGGACATGAATAGATGCTTCTCAAAGGAAGACATTCAAGTGGCCAACAAACATGGAAGAAAAGAATGCTCAACATCACTAAACATTAGAGAAATGCAAATTAAAACCACAATGAGATACCATCTCACACCAGTCTGAATGACTAATGTTAAAAAGTCAAAACAACAAATGTTGGGGAGGTTGCTGAGTAAACGCAACACTCAGACATTGTTGATGGGAATGTAATCCCTTGTGGAAAGCAGTTTGGAGATTTCTCAAATAACTAAAAATAGATTTACCCTTTGGTCCAGCAATCCTGCTACTGGGTATGTACTCAAAGGAGCGTAAGTTATTCTACCAAAAAGACACTTGCACTTACATGTTTATGGCAGCACTGTTCACAGTTGCAGAAACACAGAATCAACCTAAGTGTCCATCAGTGGTGGACTGTAAAGAAAATGTGGTACATATACATCACGGAATACTACGTAGCCATAAAGAACCAAGTCATATCATTTACAACAACATGGTTCCTGCTGGAGAGCACCATTCTAAGTGAATTGTTACAGAAGCAGAAAACTGAATGCCACATGTTCTCACTTATAAATGGGAGTTAAACAGTCTGCTAGTATCAACATTTTACCACTCCAAGTGGAATATAGAAACCTTCCTACTATGCATGTCCTATTATCCTCCTCTGCTAAATATTACCTATGTGTATATTGAGAAAACCACATGAAGTAGTGGTGCTGCTTTTTACCTTCAAGTGACCATCATAGTTTTTAAAAGTCAAGAGGAGAGAAGCATTGTTTGTTGTGTTTACCCTTTCTATCGTTCTTTCTTTATTGCCGATGTTCCAAGTTTGTTCAGTCATTTGCTCCTCCCTCCCTTCTTTTCTTTCTTTTAAAATTATTTCTTTTCTGTATAAAGAACTTCTCTTAACAATTGGAACAAGTCTGCTGGGAAAAAATTATTTTCATATTCTTTCACTGAATAATTTTTAATTTCTCCTTCATTTCTGAAAAATATTTTTGCTGAGTACAGAGTATTGGATTAACAGTTCTTTCTTTCAATACTTGAAAAACGTTATGCTCCTTCCTTCTGACTGTCATGGTTTCTACTGAGAAATCCACTGTAATTGATATATATCATCCTCCCATATAGGTAATATGTTATTTCTCCCTGGCTCCTTTCAGGATATTTTTCTTTGTCTTTATTCTTCCAAAATTATGATTTTCCTGGAGAGTAGATTTCTCTGAGTTTATTCATTTTGGGGTTTATTCCTTTCCTTCTAGGACTATAGTGACTTTTTTTTTAGGACTGTACTTTGTTTTGTGGCTCCCCCCCTCCATATTTTTGTCCCAAACTATTGTTTAAAAATTATAACATACATATGTATTATTTGTATTCATTTACATTATTCACTAAATAATTCCATTTTTATACCCCTATTATTTTTTATTGGGTTCATTACTTATTTTGCTGGAGTGCTTCCTAAAGTAATCTTTTTAGAAAAAGTTTGGACATTGTAAACTTTATTTTTTCACGTCTAAAAATGTCTTTCATTTTTCGGCTAGTTTATACAAGTTCTAAGACTTCTAGGAAAAAATAATTTAAACTCAGTACTTTGAAAATATGCATCTACTGTTTCTGGTACTGCCAACAAGATCTTACAGTTCTTTATCCTTTCTACTATTGTTGGATTTTATACAACAGCCTTATATTAGTTGTGCTAACCTTTAGTGTCCCTGCTACAGTGTCTTGAAAACAGAGACAGTGCCTATTCATCTTTGTAAATATAGTCCATAGGACTGGACAGTGCTCAGGAAACTAGACATCAGCAAATGGTTGTCACGTTGGATTGACATATGGGAAACTGAGCTGTATCAGGTGAGGCACATCAACTGATACATGTGGTTCTTCGGTCTTGCTTATTATTGATATCTTTTTTCTTTTTAAGTGAATATCTTCTCCTGGTCATTTTTAGCTCCAGATAGGTATGCCTCTTCTGAGGGGATGAAGATTGCAGTGTTGCAAGTGTTAGGAGTGTAGCGTCATTCTGCAAGCGCGTCTGGGCTTGTTGCTGGGGCTAGCTTTTACCAAGAATCTCTGCCCATGTTTCCTGCCCACCAGTAGCTCATGGTCTGCTAGAGACATGCAGATGAGTTACTGAAGCACAGTAGGACTTTAGTGTAGATTCCAGTTTTGTCATTTATAAGGTGTATACCCTAAAACAGTGTATTTATTCTGTTTTTACATCAGTTTTCTCTTGCATAAAATGAGTTTAATAATTTTCATCTTGCTTGTATACAAAACATTAAGTAAGAAGGCAAATATATAAAGCACATGACATGCAATTGACATTCAGTGAATTTTAGCTCCTTTTCCTCTTGTTTTGAACTCAGTTTTTAGGAAGCTGGAGAGTTTTCCTCTCTGACTGAGTTAAGAATAGGGCATATCAAATGTGTTCATCTTCTCAGAGTGTTTTCCTGAGTAATATATCACAGAGGCAGGAGATAATTATTCATTTTTGGTGATCCAGCTCAGTTCCTCAATTCCAAAATTTTAAGATTTTATGTTTGGTTTGACTTTTTGGAGAGTTCTTTTTCAATCAGTCTCTGCATTTTCTGGTTTGATATCATCATGTTGATGAGGTAACTTGAGTCTCTTGAAGGTTTAATAATGACACTCAGCATTATGTTGTGAGTAGCACAGCCAGTATAAGGGCTCTCAAGCTTTCGACACTGAGGCCAGGCATTCATTAGATCCTGTCAATCATCTCCTAACCTGCAGGCCCCTTTCTCCATCGCTCAGAGAGAACATTCTCTAGGGAAGCCAGAAGACTTAATTGTCCTTCTGTTGGAGCTCTTCATTCATGTCAAGAGGAACCTTCTTGCTTTGGTCTAAGAGAATGTGTGTATGTAAGAGGCGAGAGCTCAGGTAAAAGCCTTAGGTGGGTTTTAGTGGTAGGTGTTGGTTCCTGGAGATTGGAGAGGTGGTGACTTCATTTTCTTCCTGGTTTTTGTCTGCAGGTGGCACTCTCACTTGTTACTAAAATGAGTTCTCTTTCTCTGTCCTGGGATTGCCTGTTCACCTCCCCTTTCTTGCTTAGTTCCTTGGAGTAGTTTCCTACATGTTTCTAACAAAGTGTTTTGTCATCTTCTTGGGGACCGTTTATTGGGATAAATTAGGCGATTTTCCCAAGAGAAAGTTTTCCTCCTTTGAGAATCCTAATCCTCTAACACATTGTGGAGATCTTTGGTAAAGTCTCACAAGGCTAGATAGCTGGCGTAGGTCTACCCCAGGGAAAGCCTCTGTCAGCATTTTGCTCTTGGGTTTAGGGCTCTGTGTCTTACTGGAATTATGGTAACATCAAAATCCTTCTGTTGTAAGCCATAGAGCTAGCACCATAGAGAGAGTTTCTATGTGAGGATTGACTCTACTACACATGTACTTGGGAGTTTTTTTTTTATTTGGGCACACTTGAAGCATCTCTATCTGGCTGTTCAAGAACTTGCTTACCTCACTCTCTTTTTCTGTAGTCTTCATAGCAGCCCTGATAATTTAGGGGAGGAGACATGCAGCCTTTGGCATAGGGCCATGAGCCCACTGGGTCTAACTTTGCCAGAGAAGCTTTAGGAAGGTTGGCTCTTCCCATGTCTTTTCTACTCCTGTGTTTTCCCTATTCCTTGCCCAGAGGCTCAGATGGATATTCTGCCTCTGGTCTTCTTACACCTGGAGGTAGAAAAGAGAGGCGTGATACCTCATCATGTGGGCCTCATACCTGTGTCTCGCTGATTGGCTGTGCAGGAAAGGAAGCATCTGAGGCTTTATAACCTAATGGGGAGAGAGAGCGTGTACTGCCCACTTGGGCATGTGGGAGCATTCTGTGTTGCTTTAGTGGAGAAAAACCTCATGTTCTGTATTTCTTCTGCCATGAATGCTAAGGAGAGGTGAGGAAGATTGTTGAAAGACCACAGGAATAAGTGGACCTGCCTAAGATGATAGGACAGGGAAAGAAACTGTATCTAAATTTGACAGTTTCCCAGGAAGTTGAGTTTCCCTAAAATACTGAAAACACTTTGAGTCTCTGGTTTATGGGAGGTGACCTCCAATTTTGTTTATTTCTAGTCTATTTTCCCCACTTATTTGTGAACAGAAAATACGGTGTTCCAGGTGTGAGCTGAGACTGGGTCCACCATGGGACTTCAGAGACTCTTTAACTACTCATCTCAGGGACTTTTTTCCCCAAAATATATTTTTAAAATTCATAAGTGATACATGGTTTAAAAAGGTAATACATGTTCATTGAAAACTTTAAAATCCCCAGAAGTGTTTTAAAGAGAAAGTGAAAGTCTCCCTCCTTCTCCTTCCCCCCAGTGGCTCTCCCAGGATCACTGTGGCGAATGGATCTATAGGAATCATTCCCGTCTTCTTTCTAACACATGTGCTCCCCAAAGGCTCCTTACCTGAGCTCTGCCTCTGGGGCCACTCTGGCTCCCTCCCCCTCTGGTGTGGTGTGGTTGTTGGGGAAGGAAGAGAGGAAAATGACAGTGTCTGTCTCTAGTCATCTTTGTCAAGGGAGGATGTTGAGAAGAGATGGATAATCTTTTCCCAACTCTGCTTTTTTCCTTCTCAAACCTTGTGCTATATGCTGCCAACGTGATTTAATAAGGTTTCTTCTTCTTTAAATAAAAAAGTCTGTCATTTTTGCTTCATAGTTTGAAGCACAGAATTGTAATGGAGGACTGGTGGGAGGGAAAACCAAGTGGCATGCTGGAGCTTCCATGAGGAGTCAGCTCAGTGGAGTGACAAGGCACAGAGGGCTCCCTTGCCTCCCAGGCCAAGGTGTGTGAGGGGTACTGAATAGTGGAGTCCCCGCTTTATCTCCAAAGACAAGTGAAACTTGAACGGAACTTCAGAGTGTTAGTTCTTGGAGCAGCTTTTATTCTTTGACTTCTAATTAGAAATGGAGTGGGAGAGACCTGAGCCCATTAAAACCTTGCTGTTTGGAGATTTCAGGCAAGAGGGCCTCGGAACAGGTCAGACTTTGAGAGTCTCTGCAAAGGCGAGTGTCCATAAAGACCCTTTGCATGAATGGGTATGTCCCGGTGGGTGAGTGAAAGTCCATCTGAGGAGAGACTTGGGTTCATGCACCTTGGGCTGTCCTCGAGAGGTGACCGCAACCTCCCACCACCCTGAGATTGGAGCCACCTGCACAAGATTATCTGCTGTTCTTGGGACTCTCCTGAGAAGAGGCAGCAGAAAGCAGCAGATCTTCATCACCTGGCACCTGGCCCACCCCATCATCTGTGTGGCAGAGCGCTATGAGCCAGGATCCATGGAGAGAGATCAAGGAGAACTGGAGGGGAGCCCCACCACTGGTGAGGAAATGGCTGGAGCCATTTTCTCTGTCCCAGGACCAGGCAGAGACCTGCATTGCCCGGCACAACTCCACCAAGCCTCCAACCTGGGACCTAGAGGTAATCTCATCAAACTCCCCAGTTGGATCAGATACAAACATGTCAGATCTGAATGGGAGACTTGACAGGCAGCGGGCCAGGTGAATCCAGATCTGATCCACCCTCCTCCTGGAGTAGTCCTTGGGGCATCTGACTGACACTGAAATCAACCCTATCAGCCTGCACTGAGAGTGGAGGGGAGGGGCTGGGGATCAGAGCTGAAAGGAAGTTGGACTTACAGGAATGACCTCAGAGTGAGTTTTGTTTTGCTTATTTTTTTCATTTTAGTTTCTTTTTCTCTCTTTTCTCTTTCTTTCTGTTTTTGATTACGCTTTCATAAGTGCTTTGTTTCTGTTATTTTATTGCTGTTTTTTAAGACTTCCTCTTTGTGTATGGGTATTTTTGAGGGAGAGTACATCAATAGGAGGTTTTTTGTCAATTTGTGTGTTTATATGATTATATGTTTTTAAAAAACCTTTTGTGTCTTTGTGTCTCTTTTAATTTGTTAGCGGATATGCCTGTCTTTTTTCCCTCTTCTTTTCTCTCCACCTTCCTCTTGTCCCCCTTCTTTCTTTTTCTACTATTTTCCATTTTCTTACTTCATTTTTCTTTCAGGGGCAACTCCATACCCCCACAGCATAGAAAGATTGTAAGGCAGTGGGAAGTGGTCCAGGGGGCCCACATACTGGTCAGCAGAGGGATCTGCAGATAGTTTCTGAACCACAGCTCCCGCTTCAATTAAATCTAAAAACTGCAAAAAGTACAGCCCCTTACCAGCTGCAGAATTGAACAAAACCAGGAGAACCACATAAGGAAGAATAAGGGATTGAGCAAACAGAAGTAAAAGCTACCCCCCTTCCCTGAACAATAGAATTAAAGAAGAGGTTTACAAAAAAGGTGGTGGGGGGGATGGAAAATGAAGAAAATGCTTAAATGAAGAAAAACCAAAGGAAGAATATGGTATTCACACAGACCCCTGGGAGGCCAGCCACTAAGAATACAGACTTCGGAACACAAACAATGAAGTAATCCCAGAATGACTGGTCTCAAACCACAAACCTAGATATCAAGACATTAATAGAGAGAATAAAGAGAATTGAAGAGAGACAAGAGGAAAGAATGAAGGAGCCAATAAATGAGATAACAGCAATGAAGAGCACAGTGAATGAAATAAACTGATAAGCATGAAAGGCAGAATTAACCAAGCCGAAGAAAGAATCTCAGAGCTGGAGGACCAAAATGTGGAACTAACCAAAACTCTTAAAAACTAGGAAAGAAGCTTAAAAAGATAGCCCAAAACCTCCGAGAGATGAGCAGTTATTTCAAGAGGCCGAACATAAGATTAATTGGAATCACTGAGGCAGATAGAGAGACAGAGATCACCCTGGAACAAACATTCCGTGAAATTATCCAAGAAAACTTCCCTCATCTCATCAGTGACACAGCCATTCAAACACAAGAGATTCAGAGAACCACTGCAAGATAACAAATGAGAAGACCAACTCCTAGACACCTAGTAATTTGCCTACACAAAGTATGTATAAAAAAAATCCTAAAGGCAGCAAGAGAGGAAGGTCAGACTACCTACTGGGGAAGACCAATTAGAATAGCGGCAGACTTATCTACAGAAACACTTCAGGCTGGGAGAACTTGGAGCCCAATCTTCAAAGTTCTCCAAGATGAACAATTTCAACCAAGAATTACCTACCCAACTAAGTTAAGCTTCATCAGCAATGGAGAATTAAACTCCTTCCCAGACATTCAATCCTTAAGAGCTTATGCTGCCTCCAGACCAGCTTTACAAGAAATACTTAAGAAAGTATTAAACGCAGAAGAAGGGGCGGGGGAGAAGAATGACAACACCTTTCCCAAGAAAAAGATTGAAAGCACACATGAATCAGCACAAAAATCAAAAGAGAGACAACAAACAAATAACAGCAGCAACAACAAACTCATAAGAACCTCACGACAGGGGTAAACTCTCACATCTCAGTAATTAGCCTGAATGTGAATGGATTAAAGCACCACTGAAAAGACAGAATGGCAAAATGAATAAAATATTATGAGGTAACAATATATTGTCTCCAAGAGACTCATCTCACCAGAAAGGACACTCACAGACTCAAAGTAAGAGGATGAAACAAAATTTCAGGTAAACAGAACACAAAAGAAAGCGGGAGTCATGATCTTAATGTCAGACAAAATACCCTTTAAGCTATCAAAAACTTTAAAAGATATAGAAGGTCAATATATAATGATAAAAGGTTCAATTCATCAACAAGAAACACTCTTCCTAAACATATATGCACCCAACACAGGAGCACCAACTTTCATAAAACAACTAAGTAAACTAGAAAAAGATACTGATTCAAACACTATTGTAGCTGGGGACTTAAATACCCCACTCACAACCTTAGACAGTTCCTTAAGACAAAAAAATCAACAAGGAGATCCGGATCCTCAATGTGATGCTTGACCAAATGGATTTAACTGATACCTAGAGAATACTCTACCCAGCAAAAATGCAATCTATATTCTCATCACTACAAGGAAGAAATTCCATAAGTCTGAAATACTGCCATCCACCTTCTCAGACCACAGTGGAATAAAAATAAATATCAACACCAGCAAAGATCCCCCCCAAACCCACAAAGACAAGAACACTAAACACCATGATGCTGAACAACTCCTGGGTCAGCATGGAAATCAAAAGAGAGATTCAAAGATACCTGGAAATGAAGATGGAGAAACATCTTACAAAACCTCTGGGATGCCATGAAAACAGTACGAAGAGGGGAATCCATATCTCTACAAACACACATGAAGAAAATAGAAAGATCACAAGTTAACAGCCTAACAAGTCACCTAAGGTTGCTGGAAAAGCAACACCACCAAAACCCTAACTTCAGCAGAAGAATCCAGGTCACCAAATAAAAGCCCAAATTTGGGATGTAGAAGACAAAAAGACAATATAAAATATGAACGAAACAAAAAGCTGGTTCTTGGAGAGGATAAACAAGATTGATGGACTCCTAGCTAGACTGACCAAGAAAAAGAGAGAAAAGTCCAAATAAACACAATCAGAAATGCAAAAGATTAAGTCATAATTGACCCTGAAGAAATTCGGAAGAAGTCGAACTCAGTAGCTCAGTCTGTAATCCCGCGCCTTTGGGAGGCTGAGGTGAGTGGATTGCCTGAGCCTGAGGGTTCGAGACCCACCTAGGCAACTTGGCGAGACCTCATCTCTACAATAAATAAAAAATTAGCTGAGCGTGGTAGCCTGTAGTTCCTGCTACTCGGAAGGCTGAGGCGGAAGGATTGCTGGAGCCCAGCAGGTCAAGGCTGCGGTGGCCAGGAGCGGCCACTGCACTCCAGTCTGGGCGACAGAGTGAGACTCCAATGCAAAAAAAAAAACCCACAAAAAAACAAAAACAAATAAACTGTCCAATGTATAGCTATAAAAATAAATAAATAAATAAATTCGGAAGATTATCAGAGACTACTATGTATACTTGTATGGAAACAAACTTGAAAACCTAAGGGAAATTGAGGACTTTCTGATATCACACAACCTCCCCAGGTTGATACAAGCAGAAATCAATACTCTAAATAGACCAATAACAATCCAGGAAATTGATTATGTCATATGAAAAGTACCCACAAAAAGAAAGCCCTGGACCAGATGGCTTTCTAGCAGAATCCTACAAAATATCCAAGGAGAAACTGATACCAGTCCTATTGAAAGTATTCCAGGCAATTGAGAAAGATGGAACTCTCCCCAAATCATTTTATGAAGTTAACATCACATTGCTACCCAAACCAGGTAAAGATCCAACAAAGAAAGAGCACTACAGGCCAATATCCTAGATGAACATAGATGCTAAAATTCTCAACAAAATTATAGCAAACCTTATCTAACAACAAATCTCAAAAACCATCAACCATGACCAAGTAGACTTCATATCCAGGATGCAGGGCTGGTTCAACATCTGGAAGACCATAAGCGTGATTAAATACATCAGCAGTTGTGATAGCAAAACCCACATGATTATTTCATTTGACATGGAAAAAACTTTTCATAAAACCCAGCACTCCTGATAAAAACCCACAAACATCTAGGCATACATGGAACATACCTCAAATTAGTAAGAGCCATCTACTAGAAACCCACAGCCAAAGTACTGCTAAACAGACAGAAATTTGAACCATTTTCCGTGAAAACTGGAACAAGATAAGGATGCCCACTCTCACCCCTCCTTTTTGACTTAGTTTTGGGAAATCTAGCTAGAGCAATCAGAAAAGAGAAGGGAATCAGTGGTATTCAAACAGGAAAAGAAGAAGTAAAGTCATTCTTCTTTGCAGATGACATGATCCTGTACCTTAAAAACCCAAGAGAATCTGTCAAATACCTCCTTGTACTGATAAAGGACTTTGACAAAGTGTTAGGGTATAAAATAATTGTGCAAAAGACAGTTGCATTTCTACACACCAACAATAAACAAACAGAAACCCAAGTAAAAAGCACAGTAACCACAAAAAAATGAAATACCTTGACATTCTCCTAACTAGAGATATGAAATACCTTTACAATGAAAACTATAAAACACTGCTCAGAGAAATCAAAGATGACACAAACAAATGGAAAAATATTCCATGCTCATAGATGGGAAAAATCAGCATTGTTAAGATGTTCATCCTACTAAGGCAATCTAGAGATTGAACGCAATGTGCATTAAATTGCCAGCAGCATTCTTCTCAAACCTGGAAATGACAATACAGGAATTCATATGAAAACATAAATGACCACGAATGGCCAATATAGTCCTCAGAAAAAAAAGCAAAGTATGAGGCATCATGCTCCTAGACTTTAAGCTTTATTATAACACTACAGTAATCAAAACAGCCTGGTATTGGTACAGGCATATAGACCAATGGAACGGGATAGAGATTCTAGAAGCAAAGCCTTAGTTTCTCAACCGACTCATCATTGGCAGAGCCTTCCACAACAACCAGGAGCGGAGAAGAACCTATTCAGCAAATGGTGCCGGGAAAACTGGCTGACCACATGCAGAAGATTAAAACAAGACCCCTACCTATCACCAAACACAAAAGTCAACTCTAAATGGATCAAACACCTAAACGTAAACCTCAAACTTTAAGAACCTTAGAAAATTCAGGAGACACCCTTATGGAAGTTGGAACTGGCAAGCAGTTCCTCATCAAAACCTTAAGTGCCCATGCCATAAGAGAAGATAGACAAGTGGGACCTCATTAAACTGAAAAGCTTCTGCAAAGCCAAAGAAACTATCAGGAGAACAGGGAGACACCCCACAGCCTGGGAAGAAATATTTGCCAACTGTATGTGTGACAAATGCCTAACATCTAGGATCTACAAGGAACTCAAACATGCTGAAAAGAAAAAAACAAACAGCCCCATTACAAGGTGGGCAATAGATATGAAATTGGCACTTCTCAAACGAAGATATACGAGCAACCAAGAGATACATTAAAAAGTGCTCAACCTCACTAGTCATCAACGAAATGCAAATTAAAACCACACTGAGATACCACCTAACTCCAGTCAGGATGGCCATCATCAAGATCTCAAAAATCAACAGATGGTGGAGAGGATGCCGGGGTGGGGGGGGGAAGGGAGCACTTCTACACTCTTGATGGGAGTGTTAACTAGTACAACCTCCGCGAATAGCAGTTTGGTGATTCCTAAAAGATCTAAAAATCAACCTTCCATACGACCCCGCAATCTCCTTACTGGGAATACACCCGGAGGAACTCCAATCATTCTGTGAAAAAGATACATGCACACACGTGTTTATTGCAGCATTGTTCACAATAGCAAAAACATGGATCCAATTGTGCTGCCATTGAAAGAGGACTGGCTAAAAAAAAAAAAAAGTGATACATATACACGATAGAATATTATGCAGCCATAAAGAAGGACTAAATTATAAACTTCACAGCAACCTGGATGGACTTAAGATCTGTAATACTGAGTGAGTGATCTATCACAGAAACAAAGAACTGAGTACCACATGTTCTCACTTATAAGTGTACCTTGAACAATGATCATAATACTATCAGAAAAGGATTGACAGTAGTGAGAATCTGCTGCTCATGGGGCACACCTCATCAACAAGGGGACATGCATAATGAACATTTGTATACCTAACCCTGAATTGTGCCCCAACATCTTAAAAAACTAACAAACAAACAAAAACCTTGCTCTTCTTCATATAACTAAAACTTGTTTTATTAGAGGCTTAAACTTTTCTGAGGCATACTGAGGATCTATGTTGTCAGCCCACACCCGTTGCTTTCAGGATCAGCCACAGTTTGATCTAGAAACTAAATTTGCCCTTTTCAATGGATTCTGTTCTCTTTTCCTTGCTTTTTTTCCCTTTGTAGCAGGCTGGAGTTACAAGGATGTGAATGTTCTCCTTCTTAGGTTCCTGAAAGCACTACCCTGTGTTACAGAGCACCCACACTGTGGAGCTGCTCCTGGCCTTCACGTCAGCCATGGGCTCCCGAAGGCAAGGGCTGGGCGCCAGCCACCTACCTTTGACATTAACAGTTAACAGCTGTCCAGTCCCCACAAGCAGAAATTGATTGAAGTTACACAGGAATTCAAGCGTGGCCTGCCTTTTTCCTCACTCAGTGTGGCCCTCAGTGCCTGATTCATCCAGAATAAAAAGATTTATATTTTCTTGGCATTACAAGTTTTTGTGCCTTGGACAATTGCTCCTGTATTCTGAAATGTTCCATTTTCCTTCTTCCCTGGGCTAACAGGAAGAGTTTCATGAATGACCTAGATGGACCCTCCTTCAAGAAGTTGTCTGTGATTCCCCCAGGTCTGGTTAGGTGTGCCTTGCATGTGCCTCCATGGCTCCTAGGTTTCTGCAATGCAGCACTTGACCCTTTGTTGACATTGCAGTTTCTCATTACTTGGAGCACAACTTCCTTGCCAACCGACTCTGTGTTTTAATAATCTTAGGTGACAGAGTGAGACTCCAACTCAAACAAAACAAAGCAAAACAAAACAAAACAAAACAAATCTCAGACTCTCTAGCATTTAGCCAGGAACTTGATGGGGACTGAAAAAAAAGTACTGAATGACTGACGGAATCATGTCTTTAGTTGCACTCAGTAGATGGATATGGGCGCTATGAGCTGCAAAGTGTCCTTGCAAGAGAGAGCTATGTAGAAAGCCTAAAGAAGAAACCCAAGAAAAAGCTTACTATATCAGAACTGTTAGGATGGGATCGGAACATGCCTTGACAAACTGCCTGCGTATTTCTTTGTCACCTTTGTCATAAGATGTATTCATTTCTTAGTGGTGTAGTCATACTTGTTTTCATAGTACGCCTGTGATAAAACATGGATTCATCTTACTTTAGAAAACTAAAACAGTGTAAAGAGATGACTATCCGAAGTGGTCTTTGTGGCAGGACCAGAGCTAGAATATAAGCCATCTTGTCCTGACTTCTGAATGCAAGATTCATGTAGCTGGTGTCACTCCACAATCTGGGCTGCCTCTCGTGTGCCCTGTTGACAGTGTCATGGCATAGCTACAGTCCATTTGGTAGATGCTTGACCTCTACACTTTGTATCCTTTTATTTCCTTGGTCAGGAGTTGGGAGAGAAAGCCAGAAAACACAACAGCAATAAGAAGAAGATAAACTCCAGAAGTCCATTACCTGGAGAGGAAGACTGTAGCATCTTGGTCTCTGTTCTTCTAAGTAATACTAGAGTTTTAGTTAAACTTCATGCTGTTTTGTAAATGGTCTTTTTTATTTAACAAAACATTGTGGATATTTTTGATGTCAGTAAACACTGTTCTGTACCATCATTTTTAAAGCCCGTGTAGTATTTCATACTTGGATATATATAATTTAACCAATTCCCTATTATTATACATTTAACTTATTTCCTGTTTTTGATGTTAGAATCAACACTGTGCCAAATTTACATCTACATCTTTGCTTCTTTTGTTCTTTATGTTCTTTAGATTAAATTCCTAAAAATGGCAACGCTTAGTCAAATAGTATGCATATTTAAATTTGTGGTATATGTTATAAAAAATTATGGTTTATATTACTAAGAAAGATTTTTAGAAAAGTATTAAAGATGGAATATTAATTTCCTGGAGATGCTGTAAGATAGTACCGCAAACTAGGTGGCTTAGCACAACAGAAATTTATTGTCTCACAGTTCTAAAAGTCAGAAGTCTGAAATCATGGGTGTTCCTCAAAAGCACTGGGGAAGGATCTCTTCTAGGCCTCTCTCCTGGCTTCTGGTAACCTCAGGTACTCCTTGGCTATCTTCTCCTTCCAACTCTTTGCATGGCATTCTCAAAGAAGTTTGTATGTCCGTCTCTCTGTCCAATTTTTTCCCTTTTTATAAGGGCACCAGTCATATTGGGTTGGAATCTACTCTAATGACCTCATTTTAATTTGACTACTTATACAAAGACCTTATTTCCAAATAATGACATACTTTGAAGTACTAGGAAATAAGACCTCAACATGTGAATTCTCAGAGGACACAGTTCAGTCTGCAACAGTTGGGGAGTGGCATGTCTGACTTGCATTTTAATCTGACAGCATTGGAGAGCAGCTTGGTGGGAAGGAGAGACTGGAGGGCAAGGAGACTAGCAACTGTGACTCTCCTTTGATGAGAGTTAAAGCCTGGCCTGGAGAAATGACAGGCTTGGGCTTGTAGAGGAACAGATGATTTAAAAGATATCTAGCAAACAGAATTCTAGAACTCATTGATTGTAAGGATGTGAGAATTCTGGGCATCTGGGCTGTCTGTTACAAAAGGCATATTGAACAAAACTGTTTACCTTTGCTCCATCCCCAAGTCCAATTAAAATGAGAGTAAAGACATGGGGAGATAGCAGCAAAATTGTGATACCTGAAAGCCAGGTAGGTGGTAGGTAGATAATTGACTAAGAAGCCAGAGACAGCTGGAACTTAGGCCTACAATGTGGAATCATAGAAGCCACAGAGCCAAGCAGCAGGGGACCCCCACAGAGCTCCAAATTGAAGGCAGTAGGCACCTCTGAAAGTGGGGTTCAGGTGGAGTAAAGAGTGAAAAGATTGTGTTAAAGTCTGTGTAAGAAACAGTTAGATTCCCTCTCTACCGGTATGACATAATTGTATCTCCTTCCCACCAGCAGACCAGTGGCTTATTCACCAGGTTGTCCCCCTGTGAGGTTACATTGGAAGGACTCTGGATGCTGAGATGACAGGATCACTGAAAGATGGAATATTATGTTCAAGATAGCTGAGACCTTCCACCCTGCCTAAGGATTCTTTCCCCACTTAACTTCAAGAACACAGGCTCAACCTTCTCAGACTGGAGTTTAAAAGCTTCCTTCTCTCAGGGGTTGAAGAGCCCAAGAGAAAAACCTCATATGCACTGAAAGTTGGAAGTTTTTTGGTAAAATGTCCTGACCGATTACCCTACCAATTGACAGACCACTCCCATAGAAACAAACCTGGCAGTGGGTTTGCTATTGCTTCATTCTTTTTTTATTTTGAGTTGGAGTCTCATTCTGTAGCTCAGACTGGAGGGCCGTGGCACACTCCTGGCCACTGCAGCCTCGACTTGCTGGGCTCTGGCCATCCTTCCACCTCAGTCTTCCAAGTAGCCGGAACTACAGGCACGCACTACCACACCTAGCTAATTTCTGATTTATTGTAGAGATGAGGTCTCGCCAAGTTGCCTGGGTGGGTCTCGAATCCGCGGGCTCAGGCAATCCATTCTCCTCGGCCTCCCAAAGTGCTGGGATTACAGGCTGAGCCACCGAGCCTGGCTGCTTCATTCTTAAGTATGAGGGAGACGACTCCATCAAGAGACCATTTGATAACTTCCTTTAACATGACTAAAATATAAACCGATATAAATATAAGACCAAAACATTTGGCCTCCATAGTCCAAAACAAGCAAAGAAAAAATAAGAACATAAGGCACAAACAGTACAGAGGAGCAGAAGAAAAGTTTCTTTTTTTTTAATTAGAAAAAAAATCCTGAGAGAAGTGAAAATATTGTATCATCAAATAAGATCAGAAAGCTGTTAAAAAAAAAACTTAGAAAAGAATAACTCTTAGAAATTAAAAATATGATGCCAGAAATGGAAAATTCAATTGAAGGGTTAGACGTAGAATTGAAGAATTCTCTCAGAAATTAAACAAAAAACACAAAGCAATAGAAAATATGAAACATTAGGAAAATTAGAAACTTTTCAGGAGATCAAACATCCAAGTAATAGCATTACCAGAAAGAGGAAACTCAAGAAATTATTAATGAGATGATTTTAGAACATTTCCCAGAACTAAGGAACAAGACCTTCCAGATTAAGAAAGGCCCATTAGTTCCCAGCCCATTAGGTTTTGAAAATAGATATATACCAGGATACATCTTCATGACACTTCAGAACATAAAGGACCAAAACTGATACTAAAAGTTTTCGGAGAGCGGGACATGTTGTTATCTACTACTGTATAACACATTACTTCAAAACTTAGTGGCTTAGAACAGGAATGGCCAATTTTTTTCTTAAAATAAATATTTTATGCTTGTGGGGCACATAGCCTCTGTTGCAGATACTCATCTCTGCCATTGTAGCAAAAAAGCAGCCATAGACCACAAGTGAGTGGTTATGAGTGTCCTAATAAAACTTTATTTACAAAAACACAGGGCCAGGTTAGTGTCATAGTTTGCTGATCCCTGGCTTAGAACAACACTTACGTCTCTCGGTTTCATAGGTGTAGCTGTTTATTTGGCTCTGTGTCACTCAGAAGATTTCAACCTGTGTAGAATGACAATCTTCTGAAGGCTTGAATGGGGGTTGATCCATTTCTTTGCTCATTTGGGTTGTTGTCAGAATTCAGAGCCTCATTGCCACGGGACTGGGTGATGAGTGCCATCATGAGTATTCATGCCCTTGTAATGGCAATTCCTTCACTTTGAAGGAGGGCTGAACTTACTGACTCACTTCTAATGAACAAAATGTGGTAAAGGTGATGGAATGTTCCTTCTGAGATTAAGTTCCAAAAGACTGTGACTTCTGTTTCATTCACACTGACTTCCTCCCTTTGAAAGCTGTCATACCATAGCCTGCCATATGGAAAGACCTAGTCCCATGGCAGTGAGGCTCTGCATTCTGACAACAACCCAAAATGAGCACAGAAATGGATCAACCCCCATTCAAGCCTTCAGAAGAAGTCAGAAGGAGCCAAATTGGGACCATCAGGTGAATGCCTAATGATTTCCCATGGAAACGCTCCCCAAATTTCCCATATTTGATGAGAATGAGCAGGCACACTGTTATGGTAGAGAGGGACTCTCTGGTGAAGCTTTCCTGGATATTTCCTGCTCAGGCTTTGACTAACTTTCTGAAAACACTCTCATGATAGGCAAATGTTATAGTTCTTTGGTCCTTCAGAAAGTCAATAAGCAAAATGCACTGAGCATCCCTGAAAACTGTTGTCATGACTGGTTTGCTCTTACTTTGGATCACTTCCAACTCTTGGTTGCCATTGCTTTTTTTATTATTTATTTTTATTTTTATAAAGACAGTGTTTCACTCTATCACCCAGTAACGTAATCCTAGTTCACTGCAGCCTTGAACTCCTGTACTTAAGCGATCCTCCCACTTCAGCCTCCTAAGTAACTAGGGATACAGGTACCTGCCACCATACCCTGCTAATTTAAAAACATTTTCTTTTTTGTAGACAGGGTCTCACTATATTGCTCAGGCTGGTCTTGAATTCCTGGCCTCAAGTGATCATCCCACCTCGGCCTCCCCAAACACTGGGATTATAGGTGTGAACTACTAAGTAGCCATTGCTTTGTCTTCAGGATTGAACTGGTAAAGCCATACTTCATTTCCTGTTGTAGTTCTTTGAAAAAATGCTTTAAGATTTTGATCCCACTTACAATTTCTTTTTTTTTTTTTTTTTTTTTGGAGTTGGAGTCTCACTCTGTCGCCCAGACGGGAGTGCAGTAGCCACTTCTGGCCACCGCAGCCTCGACCTGCTGGGCTCCGGTGATCCTTCCTCCTCAGCCTTCCAAGTAGCCCGAATTACAGGCATGCGCTACCACGCCCGGCTGATTTTTTTTTTTTGATTACAATTTCTATTGAAAGTTCTGCTCTTGTCTTCAGCTGATTTGGATGCAACAGTTTTGGCATCCATTGGTACCACACCTTTGTGGAAAATTTGCTTAACTTTAGTTTTTCTGTCAGAATTGTGTGAGCTGAACCAATTGAAATGTCTATGGCGTTGGCTGTTGTTTGTGCTGTTAATTGTCAGGCTTCTTCTATTAGGGTATGAGCAAAATTAATTTTTTTCCTCAAATCTTGATGTGGATGATCTACTGCTGTGGGTTTCATCTGCAACATTGTCTTGTCTCTTCTTTTTTTTTTGAGTTGGAGTCTCACTCCTTGCCCTGACTGGAGTGCAGTGGCATGCTCACGGCCACCCCAGTGTCGACCTGCTGGACTCAGATAATCCTTTTGCCTCAGCCTTCAAGTAGCTGCAACTACAAGCATGCACTACCACACCCAGCTAATTTTTTTGATTTATTGTAGAGATGAGGTCTTGTCAAGTTGCCCAGGCTGTTCTCGAACCTATGGGCTCAGGCATTCCTCTCACCTTGGCCTCCCAAAGTGCTGGGATTACAGGCTTGAGTCACCGTGCCCGGCCATCTTGTCCCTTCTTAAAACGAGTTATCCGTTTGTAAACTGCTGACGTCTCTGGGGCATTGTCCTCACAAACTTTTTGAAAAGCATCAGTGATTTCATCATTCGTCTACCCAAGCTTCACCATAAATTTGATGTTTGTTTTTATTTCAATTTAGCAGAATTCATGTTGCTCTCTTAGGGACTATTTTCAAACTGACATCTTACCCTTCTTATTACCTCAAACTAGATTCTGCTCAGACATGTCATATCAAGTTAGTATGAGTTTATTTTGATGCAAAAAAATTTTTGAAATCCATGCATAGTTTTTTCATAATAAGCATTTTCTGTGAACTCTCTGAACACCACTCACATACAAAGAGTTAAGAATCAGAGTATCTTCAGACAACAGCAAACTGGAAGCTACAAGACATTGGAACAATATCTTTAAAATTCCTTAAAGAACAAAATTTAATTTCAAAGAAAACTAAATTGTGCTAGAAAGGAAATATAGCTATTGTATATTACATAGCTCAGCTGTGAATAGTATTTCTAGTTATATTATAAACACTAAGTATTGAACTATACATGTTGTGATCAAACTCAGTGGGACAATGGGGGATAGGAGATTAGTATGGAGGTGTGTGTATGAGAGCTAAATCCTCATCTTTCATGGTAAGAAGTCAGTAAATGGCAGAATTAGAAACATGGAGGCAAATACTTAAAGAAATAGCTAAAATAATCTAGGTTATCTTTAGGGGAGTGGGGAGAGGTGAGCCAAGCCTTCCAGTTTGTAGGGATGGACGTCATGTGCAGTTTGATGTTGATAGACGTAAACTATAAAGAAATGAGGTGTAGATACAGTGCAGTATCATGGGTTCGATTCTAGAACAGAAAAAGGACAATAGTGGAAAAACTGGTGAAGTCCAAATGGTCTGAAGTTTAAGAGTAATAATAAAGTGAGTTTCTTAGTTGTGACAAGGGCACTACAATAATATAAGATGTCAACATTAGAGAAAACTGGATAGGGAGCAGTCGGGGACTCTGTAATATCTTTGCAACTTTTTTGTAAATCTGAAACTATTCAAAAATAGGAAATGTGTTAAGGGGCAGTGAGTAAGGCTCAGTGTTGATACTCTCAGGCTGCTGAATGGATCGAGGGTACCTCCTGAGCTGTGGGGCACAAGAAGAGCAGGTTGTGAGACGGGAGGGGTAGAGAAGAGTCTGGCTTGGTCGTAGAGAGAAGTCTGTGCATCCAGGCACATTGTTGTCCTATAGGTAGTGCTACCAAGTTAGAGATGGAATGTAAGGCACCAGCCCATGGATAGTTGGTCAGGAGCAGATATGATGTGTCTATGAAATGAGAAGAGGATTTATGATAGAGCTCTAATGATTATCACAAACATTGGGGAAAAGTGCCATTCTTGCAGCTTAATTTTTAGTCCTCATTGTAGTTCTATGTTTTGATTCACTAATTTTTATGAGGCCAGTTATTGAACTTCTAAATAATATTATAATCAAGAGCTAACGAACTCAAAAGCCTCTGGAAGCCATGAAGAATCAACTGAGTGAAACTGGCCTTGTATGTAAGTAATACGGAATGGTGTAGACTATCACAAACCAGTGTGTGTGCTCTGCCAGAGGGGCAGCTCCGGCTTCAACTTATTGTTGCCATATAAAAATATAAGTCTAATGTTGACACTTTTTCTTATTTTGCTAAGTCAGAAATCCAGAGTTTTACGTGAAGCCTTCCAATTTTTAAGTGTTGGTAATTAATGAATTACTTTTAATGTTTGCTAACCAGACAGAACATACCTGTTGACAAAAAGTGACTTGCAGACCACTTGTTATTTCTCCTCATTCTTTTCTATGAGTGTGGTCACCTTTCCCTTATTTCTCCTACCCCAGACTGTTTTCTGTACATTCACTCTCTGCTATTCCAGTGAACTTGCAATGAAATGTTTGATGAGGATGTTGACAAACTTGGACCAATGATATATTCCTACTTAGTCCTATTTATTAAATCCCCATGCCCCAAAAGGCATTGGCTTACTGAAGTGTAATTTACCAGATATTTAGCTCCCTGCTTAAGGGGACTGCATCTAATGGTTACCTTTGTCTTTGATGACCATGTCATGGGGGACAAGTGAGACAGTGTGGCCCTCAGACCAGTGGGCCTGGTACTCTGGCCTAGAAGATTAATCTAACCTGACAGGACTTATTTTCATATAGCATGCAACATACTGTAGTCAGTTTTCCTTTCAGGTATTTGCAAATGAATTTCATGTTTTTATTTCCATCTCTACCCTGGTGGTGGTGGTGTGGGGAAGAGCATAGCTTTTAGTACAGGTATTAGAAAAGCTCAGATCCTGTAATGAAGTTTATGGATCTGCAGTTTTCTAGTCTTGTATCTTTGCAGTTTTTAAAAAATAAATTCAAAATCATAGTGGCTCTTGTACAAGTTGTTCAAGTGTATGTCAGTCCTCCATGAAGTCTTATAAATACTAGTTATCCTGAATTGTATTTGGCTTCTTTTCTAAGGGTCTCAACGTGCAAATTTGGAGGCACAGATTCCATCTCTCTGCTTCTCTGTGTGTTATGATCAAAGTCTTCAGTCCACATGTGATTTTGAACTTGGAGGGAAAAAAATTACAAGTTTTTTCACACGATCAGTTTTCAACCTCATGTTAAAAGTTTGGCAAGAGCATCTCTTTCTGGCTTCTTGTATAAAGATTGTTTTCCTCTTTATGCCTTTTGAGTTACATCTCCATTCTTGCTTTAGATTTTAGGAGGCTGTGCTACTTTTTATAGAATATATTTTCTTCTTTTCCTTATTGATTGGCATCTTGGGGTTTTAATGTACTTTTTAATGTCTCAGTTTTTTGTCTCTTTATCCTGTAGCTTTCTTGTAGGAGCTAGTATTTGTGACTCATTTCCCCCCCCCCCCCAGGAATTGTAGGTCATCTGAACATATAACTGTGTGTATTATACAATCTTTATGTATTAGAAATCTGGTTAAGGTTGTAAAGATAAAAGTGTGTAAGTACGAATTTCTTTTCTTTTTTCTTTTCTTTTTGAGTTGGAGTCTTACTCTGTTGCCCAGGCTGGAGTGCAGTGGCACTCTCACAGCCACCGCAGCCTCAACCTGCTGGGCTCAGGTGATTCTTCCACCTCAGTCTTCCAAGTAGCTGGAACCACAGGTGTGCAGCACCTTGCCTGGATAATTTTTTGACTTATTGTAGAGATGAAGTCTCACCAAGTTGCTTAGGCTGGTCTTGAACCCCTGAGCTTAGGCAATCCTTTTACCTCTGTCTCCCCAAATGCTAGGATTACAGGCGTGTGCCACTGCACCTGACTGAATTTTTTTTCAAAAGGAGTCACCATGGTACTGTGGAAGGATATTTAATGTAAATTTTAAAATTAGTTCAGACATTTTGTGTTAACTTTCTTACCTATAGCAAGTAGTAGGTCAATAAATCTTGTTTTTTTTAATTTTAAAGATGGGGTACAATTCAGGGTTAAGTATACAAATGTTCATTATGCAGGTACCCTTGTTGATTTCCCCTCCCCTGGCAGAATCCCACTATTGCCAATCCCGCCCACCCATGGCAATTTCCCACTACTGACAATTCTTTTCTTATAATATTATGTTATTATATATTATAATATATATTATTATATATATTCAAATATTATTATAATAATTGTTCAAGGTCTACTTATGTGTGAGAAAATGTGATACTCAATTCTTTGTTTCTGTGATAGGTCACTCAGTATTATAGACTCTAAGTCCATACAAGTTGCTGTGAAGCTCATAATTTTGTCCTTCCTTACGGCTATGTAATATTCCATCGTGTGTATGTACTGTATTTTTTTTATCCAGTCCTCTTTAGATGGGCAGCATGGTTGGTTCCATGTTTTTGCTATGACGAACAATGCTGCAATAAAAATGCATGTGCAGGAATGTTTTTCATAGGGTGATTTGAGTTCCTCCAGGTATATTCGCAGTAGGGGGATTGTGGGGTCATATGGAAGGCTGATTTTTCGATCTTTCAGGAATCGCCAAACTACTTTCCACAGAGGTTGTACTAATTTACACTTCTATCAACAGTGTAGAAGTTCCCTTTTCCCTGCGTCCTCTCCAGCATCTGTTGTTTTTTGAGTTCTTGATGATGGCCATCCTGACAGGAGTTCTGTGGTGTCTCAGTGTAGTTTTAATTTGCATTTCTTTGATGACTAGTGAAGCTGAGCACTTTTTCATGTATCTCTTGGCTGCTCTTATGTCTTCTTTTGAGAAGTGCCTTTTCATATCTTTTGCCCACTTTGTAATGGGCTGTTTGTTTTTTTCTTTTTGGCATGTTTGAGTTCCTTGTAGATCCTGAATGTTAGGCCTTTGTCACACATACAGTTGGCAAATATATTTTCCCAGTCTGTGGGTTGTCTCTCTTGATGGTTTCTTTGGCTTTGCAGAAGCTTGTCAGTTTAATGAGGTCCCACTTGTCTATCTTATCTCTTATGACATGGGCACTTGGGATTTTGATGAGGAATTGGTTGCCAGTTCCAACTTCCATAAGGGTGTCTCCTGCATTTTCTAAGGTTCTTATAGTTTGAGGTTTTACATTTAGGTGTTTGATTCATTTAGAGTTGACTTTTGTGTATGGCGATAGGTAGGGGTCTTGTTTTAATCTTCTGCTTGTGGTTAGCCAGTTTTCCCGGCACCACTTACTAAATAGATTCTCCTCTCCCCAGTGGTTGTGGAGGAGACTTTGTCAAAGATGAGTTGGTTGAGAAATTGAAGTTTTGCTTCTGGAATCTCTATCCTGTTCCATTGTCTATATGCCTGTTCTTGTACCAATACCAGGGTGTTTTGATTATTGTGGCTTTATAAGCTTAAAGTCTGGGAGTGTGATACCTCCTGCTTTTTTTTTTTTTTTACTGAGGATTGTTTTGGCTATTCATGGTCGTTTATGTTCCCATGTGAATTCCTGTATTGTCGTTTTCAAGTCTGAAAAGAATGCTGCTGGCAATTTAATGGGTATTGCATTAAATCTATAGATTGCCTTTTGATATCTTAACAGTGTTGATTCTTCCAGACCATGAGACTGGAATATTTTTCCATTTGTTTGTGTCCCCTCTGATTTCTTTTAGCAGTGTTTTATAGTTTTTGTTGTAAAGGTCTTTCATATCTGTGGTTAGGAAGATGCCAAGGTATTTCTTTTTGTGTGTGTGTGTGGCTATTGTAAATGAGATTGTGCTTTTTATTTGGGTTTCTGTTTGTTTATTGTTGGTGTGTAGAAATGTGACTGTCTTTTGCACATTGTTTTATACCCTGAGACTTTGCCAAAGTCCTTTATCAGTACAAGGAGGTATTTGACAGATTCTCTTGTGTTTTTAAGGTATAGGATCATGCCGTCTGAAAAGAGGGATAACTTTACTTCCTCTTTTCCTATTTGGATACCCCTGATTTCCTTCTCTTGTCTGATTGCTCTAGCTAGGACTTCAATACTGTTTTGAACAGGAGGGGTGAGAGTGTATATCCTTGCCTTGTTCTGGTCGTCAGAGGAAATGGGCCCTATTTTTGTCTGTTTAGCAGTATGTTGGCTGTGGATTTCTCGTAGATGGCTTTTACAACTTTCTTTTATCCAGAAGGGATGCTGGATTTTATCAAAAGCTTTTTCTGTGTTCATGACATAATCATATGGTTTTTGTCTTTACATCTGTTGATATATTTAATTATGTTTCTTGTCTTGTGGAAGTTGAACCAGCCTTGCATTCTTGGAATGAAGCCTTCTTGGTCATGGTGGCTGGTTTTTGCGATTTGTCATTGCATCCGGTTTGCTAAAATCTTGTTGAGAATTTTAGTATTTGTGTTTATCTAGGATATTGGCCTGTGGTTCTCTTTCTTTATTGGATCTTTACCCAGTTTGGGTAGTAATATTATGTTAGCTTCATAACATGATTTGGGGAAAGTTCCATCTTTTTTGTTTGTTTGGAATACTTTAATAGGATTGGCATCAGGTCCTCCTTATATGTTTTGTAGCATTCTGCTGGAAAGCTGACTGATCCAGGACTTTTTTTTGTAGGTAGTTTTCTTATGACGTAGTTGATTTCCTGGGTTTTTATTGGTCTTTTTAGGATCTTGATTTCTTCTTGTTTCAACCTGGGGTGGCTGTGTGAAGTCAGAAAGTCCTCCATTTCTTTTAGGTTTTCGAGTTTGTTTCCATTCAGGTATACATAGTAATCTCTGATAATCTTTTGTATTTCTTTGGGGTCATTTATGACTTGATCTTTTGTATTTCTGATTGTGCTTATTTGGGCTTTTTCTCTCTTTTACTTGGTTAGTCTACCTGGAGAGTCCATCAATTTTGTTTATCCTTTTAGAGAACGAGCTTTTTGTTTTGTTCATTTTTTTATATTATCTTTTTGTCTTTTATGTCCCAAATTTGGGCTTTTATTTTGGTAATCTGAATTCTTCGCTGAAGTTAGGGTTTTGTTGGTGTTGCTTTTCCAGCATCCTTAGGTGATTTGTTAGACTGTTAACTTGTGATCTTTCCATTTTCTTCATGTGTGTTCATAGAGATTCATTCTCTTAGGACTGTTTTCATGGCATACCAGAGGTTTTTGGCAAGGTGTTTCTTCATTTTCATTTGTTTCTAGGTATTTTAATCTCTGTTTTGATTTCTGTGTTGACCCAGGAGTTGTTTAGCATCATGCTGTTTAGTGTCCATGTCTTTGTGGGTTTGGGGGAACTCTGTTGGTGTTGATAATTATTTTTATTCCATTGTGGTTGAGAAGGTACATGGCTGAATTTAAATCTTAAAGAATTTGTTTATGCTTGATTTATGGTTGAGGATGTGGTTGATTGTATAGTACATCACATGTGGTGATGAGTAGAATGTATATTCTGTGTTGTTGGGTAGAGGGTTCTGTGGGTATCAATTAAGTTCATTTGGTCAAGCATCACATTGAGGTTCAGAATCTTCTTGTTGACTTTTTTCTTAATGATTCTGTCTGTTAGTGGGGTGTTTAAATACCCTATTATGTTAGTGTTAGAGTCAGTATCTTTTTTTAGTCTACCTAGAAGCTGCTGTTTGAAAGTTGGTACTCCTGTGTTGGGTACATATATATTTAGGATAGATATTTCTTGTTGATGGATTGAATTTTTTGTCATTATGTAGTGACCTTCTGTATCCTTTTTAATTTTTGATAGATTAAAGGGTATTTTGTCTGATATTAAGTTAGCGACTCCTGCTTTCTTTTCTTCTGTGTTCCATTTGCCTGAAATTTTATTTTCCATCCTCTTACTTTGAGTCTGTGAGTGTTCTTTCTGATGAGATGAGTCTCTTGGAGACAATATATTGTAGCCTCATGATATTTTATCCAATTTGCCATGCTATGTCTTTTCAGTGGTGCATTTAGTCCATTCACATTCAGGCTGATTATTGAGTTGTGAGAGTTTATCCCTGTCATGAGGTTCTTATAGAGTTTGTTGTTGCTGCAGTTTGTCTATTTGTTTGTTGTCTTTCTTTTGATTTTTGGGTTGGTTTGTGTGTGTTTTCAATCTTTTTCCTGCATTCTTGGGAAGAGCATTGTCATTCTTTTTTTCCCCTTTCTTCTGTGTTGAATATTTTCTTAAGTGATTCTTGTAGAGCTGGTCTGGAGGCAGTGTAAACTCAGGGGTTGAATGTCTGGGAAGGATTTTATTTCATCATCACTGATGAAACTTAGCTTAGCTGGGTAGGTAATTCTTGACTGAAACTGTTTATCTTCGAGAACTTTGCAGATTAGGCTCTAAGCTTTCTGAAGCAACCTGAAGTGTTTCTGAAGTTAAGTCTGCTGCTATTCTAATTGGTCTTCCCCAGTAGATAGTCTGACCTTTCTTTCTTGCTGCCTTTAGTGTTTTTCTTTTATACCTACTTTGTGTAGATGAATTACTATGTGTCTCAGAGTTCGTCTTCTCTTTTGTTGTCTTGTAGGGATTCTCTGAATCTCTTGTGTTTGAATGGTCGTATCACTAATGAGGTGAAGGAAGTTTTCTTGGATAATTTCATGGAATGTTTGTTCCAGGGTGGTCTCTGTCTCTCTATCTGCCTCAGGGATCCCAGTTAATCTTAGGTTAGGCTTCTTGAACTAATCACACATCTCTTGGAGGTTTTGTTCTGTCTTTTAAAGCTTCTTTTCTGTGTTTTTAACAGTTTTGGTTGGTTCTGTATTTTGGTCCTCCAGCTCTGAGATTCTTTCTTCTGCTTGGTTAATTCTGCTTTCCATGCTTATCAGTTTGTTGTTTATTTCATTCCCTGTATTCTTTATTGCGGTTATCTCAGCCCCTTCAGTCTTTCTTCTTGTCTGTCCTCATTACTCTTTATTCTCTCTATTAATATCTTGATATCTGGGTTTGTGGTTTTAGACCAGTCATTCTGGGGCCTCTCCATTGTTTGAGTTTCAAAGTCTGTATTCTCAGTGGCTGACCTCCCAGGGGTCTGTGTGAGACTCATATTCTTCCTTTGGTTTTTCCTCACTTTTGTAGGTTCCCCCCCCACCTTTTTTAACTGCTTTTATTTGGTTGTTCAAGATGGGGGAATAGGTTTCATTTCTGTTTGCTCAATCTCCTGTTCTTCCTTATGTAGAGCCTCTGGTTTTGCTCAATTCTGAAGCTGGACTAGGGGTGGGGGCCTGCGCTTTTTGCAGTTTTGAGATTTAATTGAGTGGGGAGCAGGGATTTAGAAGCTATCTGCAGATCCCAGTATCTGCAGACAGGTTTGTGGGCCCCCTGGAACACAATTCCCACTGCTTTACAATCTGTCCATGCAGTGGGTAGTGTCTGTTTGCCTCCTGAAAGCAAAATGAGATAAGAAAAGGGAAACGAATGGCAAAAGGAAAGAGGAAGATGAAAGGGAGGTTGAAAGAGAGAAGAAGAGGGAAAACAGACAGGCTTACCAACAAATAAACAGAGATAAACAAAGACAGCAAAAACAAAAAAGAGAAAAACATACAGACAATCATATATACAAACAAACAAAAAACCCCATTAGTGTACCCTCCCTCAAAAATATCCATACATAAACATAGAATCTTTAAAAAATTAACATAACAGCAACAAAGCAATTACAAAAATGCAAACAAAAGCAGAAAGAAAAGATAAGGAAAAAAAGTTAAAACAAGAGCAGCCCCCCCCCCCCAAAAGCAACCAAAAAAAACACCTTACTTTCTGACAGTTTCTGTAAGTCCAGGTTCCTTTCAGGCCTCTGCCTTACTGAGTGGCTCTGATATCCAGCCTCTCCCCTCCGCTCTCAGTGCAGGTTGATGGGGTTGCTCTCTGCATGGGTCAGATGCAACCACAGACTACTGTGGGAGGAGGATGCATCAGATCTGGACTCACCCTACTCTCTGCTGCTGCTGTGAAGTCTCCCACTCAGATCTGATGTGTCTGTGCCTGTTCCAGTGTGGGAGAGGAGTGTATCTCTCTCTGAGTCTGATGAGATAATAGCCTCTGGGTCTCAAGATGGAGGCTGGGCGGAGCTGAGCTGGACAATGCAAGTCTGTTTGGTCAGGGACTGAGAAGAGGGCGCCTGTGGGCATCTTGTCACCAGCGTTGGAGCTTTATTCCAGATTTCCACTACCTGCCTTCTCATGCCAGGTCTGCTGCTACAGGTGACAGCATGGACTGGGTGCTGGTCCTGAGGGGTGGCTGTTCTCTGCTGCCTCCTCTCAAGAAAGCCCCGAGAAGGGCAGATGATTCTGTGTGCCTGGTTCTCCAATCTCAGGGCAGTGGTGGGTTGCAGTCATCTCTAGAGGAGAGTCCCAGATGCATGAACCTGAGTCTCCCCTCAGACGGAATTTCACTCACCCACCAGCACACACTCACTCACCCAGAGAGTCTTTGTGAACAATTGTTTTTGCAGAGACTCTCACAGTTCGACCTGTTCCATCACCATGTTGCCCAGAAGTCGTCAATAAATCTTAAAATCTTAAACATTTTGAGTACATATCTCCATTTTGCCTTTTATTGACTACCTGACCTTTGGCAAGTCATGTTCCTTTGCTGTGTCTTGACTTCCCATCTTGTTAAAAGAGTTGCTGTCTCTACCTTATTTACCATATCAAATTGCTATTTAGGATCAAGTAGAGTGTGGGTAAAGAAATTCAAAATTAATGTCAGCAAATAACATTGCTGCTATAAGAAATGACATTATTTTAAAAAATATACTACAGTATTCTGCTTTTTAAGAAGACCAATGTAGACAAAAGAAAAATGGTCACTTTCAGTGAGCTTTCCTAAAGTTGTAACTAACTCTACATTGTAATTCTCAGTGAGAGGAAGGACTAAAAGAAACATGTAGTTACTGAGCATCTGTCAGGTACTGGTGACTGCTGAGGTGGGTTCACCTACATTAGCTCCTTGAATCGTCACAAACACAATTGAGAAAGGTATTAACTTTCTGGAAATGAAGAAATGAAGGTCATATCACTAATGAGTAGAGGCTTTGCACTGATACACAGGACTAACTGACATAAGATCCCCCTCTCTTGACCTACTCATGGTACCTGGACGCCCATCAGCTGGCCTGAACTGGATGAATCCAGAGTCCACCTCACTTGCTTTTTTCCCTACTAGTAGTAGTTCTGGGCCCTTGTGCCAGTCTTTAAGGCATGGAGCTGATTTATGCTGGGGACAAGAGGTGTTGCCTAGAGGGAACCGCAAAGCATCAGTTAATTAGACGACACTAGTGGTGGCTTGGAGGAGAGAGGAGGGTTGCTGGGAAAATGTTAATTTTGGATCTTTTTAGTTTTCATCCAGATGGGAGCATAATTTGGGGAAGAGTCCAGATCCAACTTAATATCTGTGGGATAGTAGATGGAGCTTCCTCAGAGGAATTGTTTCAGAACTTTGCCAGAATTATTGCACCACGAATACTGATGTACAACTTTGCTTGATTTTGTATTTCTGGATTAAAGTACATTTTTCAAGGTGAGTTACTGAAATCACAGGTGGTAGGAAAAGGAGTATAGATGGGGAAGATGTCTTGATGAAGAGAAGAGAGGGAAAGACACGGTTTGTTTTAGAAGGGTTGGTGATAGCTCCTTGTCACTACCTCTATTTGCCTCCTTAAGGGATTGCCTCTCTGCTGCAGCACAGACAGGAAGGAGCTTATGATTCTGTGATACTGTGAAACATATATTTGGTCTTCATCCCTGTTTCCTGTCATACTACTCCTGAAATCCTTGGAATCTCCAAGTGCTGTCTTTTTGCATGCAAATATTTACTAATAGCTTCAGGATGGGCTGGTTACTGGAAAGACCAAGGCAGGATTAGAGGGTGGGAACTTTCAGCACCCCTCAACTTCCAGGGAGTGGAGAAGGACTGAAGGTCAAGTTGATTGCCAAATGGCTCGTGGTTAAATCACTTATGTTTATACAATGAAGCTTCCATAAAAATCCAAGAGGACAGGATTCTAAAGCTTCTGAAGAGCTGAACACTTGGAGGTTTCTGGAGGGTGGCACACTTAGGGAGGGCACAGAAGCTCTGCACCCCATCCCTTCCCCTATGCCTCCCCCCCACCCCACCACATCTCTTCATCTGTATTCTTTATGATAAACTAATAATCTGTGAGCTACTCCAGCAAATAATTGAACCCTGAGGGGGGTAATGGAAACTCCATATTAAAACAGGTGGGTCAGAAGTTCCAGAGGCCTGAATTTGTGACTGGTATCTGAAGGAGGGAGGCAGTCTTGGGGACTAAGCCCCCAGCCTGGGGAATCTGACACTGTCTCCAGGTAGAGAGTATCAGAATTGAATTGGAGGACACCCAGCTGGTGTCTGCTGCAGAATTGTTTGCTTGCTGGTGGGGAGAAGTTCCCACATATTTTGGAGTCACAGAACTCTTCTGTGTTGATTGCTGCTATGTGGTGTGAGAGCAGAGGAAAAACAGATTGAGGTTTTTTGTTTTGTTTGTGTTTTGTTTTTTAAACAGAATCTAACCCAGATCTTAGGAGACCTTCAGTTTGGTGATGATGAGCTTTGAAGAAAACACAAAAGCAAGTTAGTATCCTAAGCCCTTTTATTGCAGGGTTATGTTTTCAGCAAAGCTCTGTTACTATTTCCTACCCAATCCTTAAATATCTGTATTTCCCTAGGGACTTCACCCCAATAGACATCTCTCTGGTTTCCTGTCTTCCTGTGGTTCCAGCCCTACTCTGTATTCCAGAGCATGTTGAGGACAGAACTCTGACTTGTCTCCCCAATGTACTCTTCTACTAGTGTGCTCTAACTGAATTAATAGCACCCCATTCACCTTGTTGTCTAAGCTAGAAATGCGGTTAACATCCCTGACTCCTCACTCTCTTACCTCATTCCAGTTACAAGTTCTAGTCACTTGACCTTGTATTTTCCCTCCTAAGTCAACTCTTTTCTCTGCATAGCTACTCTTCTAGTCTAGCCCTTTGCTGTTGCTCCTGCAGGTTCTTGGTCTCTAACTAATCTCTCGGTTGGTATTCCTTGTTGCCTTGGGCTTCATATTCCACCCTATCCCCTAAATTATCCATCACAAACACATCTGTGGTCATGCTACTCCTCTGGTCAAAAACATACACTGGCTTTTCTAACTTTCCTGGGATCAAGTTCCTGAGTCTGTAACTTGGAGTCAATGTGCTCAGCTTTGCCTCTGTTGGCCTCATCTCAGCTCTACCCATGGGAGAGACACCCACCCCTGCTTTAGACTCTGAGAACTCTTCCCCATTTACAGAACACTCAGTTTCATCCTTCTGTACTTTGATTAGAATGTACCTTCTGCTTAGAAGGCTCTTTCCCCCTTCCCCTGCCAGAGGAAGGATGTCTGTTGACATCAAGTTCAAATGTAATTTTCTCTTCTGTTCTGATTCACTTTTCTGCCTCCCCTGTCTATTCCTCCCTGAAGTGTGTCCATACCCACCTCCAGGCCAGGACATATTCAAGGTACATGATGACGAGTACTGTTGTTATAAATAATATTTTCCCCAGCATCAGTGTAAACTGTGTGCTTGAAAAAGATTTTTCAGGGGCATGATAGGGAGCGGAGCACAGAGCCAGGCACACAGAGACTTGGTATTTTCTTGTTGGCTTTGTCACATTAACCATGATTAATCTTAAACTTAAACAGCCAACAGCCAAGTGCACCATAGAGCTATTGTTTGGTTCTGTTTTGGTGTGAGGAATTGACTTTCTTTCTCTTAGCCCACATTTTTCTTAGAGCAGTTGTGCTCAGTGCTGGACTTCTCAAGCCAGCCAGCTGCCATTAGAAAGCTTCCTTTCAGGGAGGATCTGGCTTGCAGAGTTGGGGGGTCCAGAGGGATTGTTATGCAAAAGCACATTGGGGACAGAGGAGGTTCCCATTAACTTGTTCTTGAGCTCTGTTCTCTGAACAGATCTACCTGCAGTGGTAGGGAGTATGAATGGTGTCTTACCTCAGATGCACGAGGGAAAGTTGTGATTTAAAGGAACCTGTTGTGGACTCTTTTGCAAGGGTGAGGAGGCTTCTAACCTTAAACCTACCACTCTCTCAGGGCTGGGCAGATTACCTCCTGTGAGCTCAGGGCCCCAGTACCTCTGGAAAATGTTCTTGCCTGTCTGTTTTAATGACTGAAAGCCAGAAGGCTGCAGCACACTGTAGAAAGGAAGAGTGCAGTTTTGTTGTCTTCTCTTTACAATTGAGTGCCTTGGAGTTTTGCCAGATAGATTTTTCTTTTGCCTTTTTTTTTTTTTTAATGAAAAGTGTTCCTGGCAGATGTCAGAAAGCCACTTGTAGGGCATTGATAGTTACCAAAAAAGATCCTGGCTTCCTCTCCCCATCAACTGACTGTGCACTTCCCTGCCCCACATATGTGCTGTCACCCACAGAAGGCTGAGCCTGCAAGTACCTGATCTGGTGTAGCCCTGGCCTTTGCCTGCAGCCCCTCTGTCCCCACCCTCACCCCCGCTCAAATCTGTCTTGCAAGGAACAGAGCACAAGGAACTGTCAACTGCTTTCCATCTAAGGTGGTCCCAGTCTTGTTTTCACTCTGCAGAACCTGATACAGTTCCTAGCTCCATAGATAGTGTCCAAAGCCCTGAGATCTGGTTGCATCTGAACGTTTCTCTTCTCGACTTCCTGCCTCAGCCTCTCTTCTCTTATACTCAGTGTTGTACTGTCTGTGTGTCTGCTTCTCATTGCCATCAGGCCTAAATGTTCCCTTCTTACCCCCCTCTTCTTCCTCATTTCCTGTTTGAAATACAGTCATCTCTCCAGGTTTAGGTTGCATGCTGCCTGGGGGCTATAGATTGTGCTGAGAACAGTCTGGAAAGCCTGGGTTTCAGTCCTGACTTGGCCACTACTTGGTTATGTCTGTGAACAGTTTAGCCCCTCACTCAGTCTTTTCCTGTAGAGAGTGGGCTGGCAACCTTGTTGGGGTGAATGAGATGATGAGATGACCTGTAGATCAAAGCCTGGTAGTGGGAGGTGTTCACAGATGTTTTCCTCCTGCTATTCTTTTAGGTAGTTCATACTAAAGAGGTTTTTTCTAACAGGAAATACTCTTCCTCCTCCTAGTGCTTACACAAGGGGGGACCCCCAAAAACCAGAATTATCCTTTAGAGGGTAGAGGGTGGGTTCCTTGTAGTACACTTGGAATTCATTACTCCAGATCAAGTGGTCAACTGAAGTTTTTATCTGGGATTTTTGAGAAGATTGCATCATGATTTACAGAAGAAATGTCCTGAGTTGTGGCAAGCAAGTGACTGCTCTTCCACTATGTAAACGTACCTGCCCACACCATGCTGAGTGTTCATCTTTTAACCGAAATGGCGTGACCCTGTATCCCAACCTCCCTATTCATCTAATGTTACCCAAGCATCCTTTTTTTTGTATCTTGGATGAAAAATGTCCTCAAAGGGAAGAGGTGAAACAAAAAATGGCAGAAGCAATAAAAGGCATCAAAATTGATGAGTTCAGTGGAAAAAGTATCTCGATAGGTGTATTGCATCAAACAGAGAGTACTGTGAAGGTGACTGATTTTTAAATGTGTAAGCATAAACAATTTTTTATAAATAAAATCCAGGTTTTTTGGGTAACCCCTCATACATTTGGTAGCCCTAAATTAGGTAGAGATTAGTATTTCTACCTTTATTGTAATTATTTGCAGATGAGCTTCTCTTCTTCCTCCATTAACAAATGCTTTGGTGGTGTTTGACTTCTTGGCTTTCACAAAGCCCAGCCCAGTTACTCCCTGGGTCCTGTGCTCCATAAATACTTGCAGAGTGCGTAAGCATTCCACTCAGAAGTTCTGAGTCAGTCTCCCAAGAGGTGACTGGATCCCCTTGGTGACAGCCAGCCTGCTTCTCTGACTTTCATTATGTTTATTACCTGAACTGGTTTTGACTCTATATTAAAATGTACTTTTAAGAGGAAATAAGTGAGGGCATATGAAGCAGTGGCTTATCTGTGTGGGCTCCAGTGTTCTCTAATGTGAATCACCATGGCAACATGGTAGCCTTCACATTTTAACCAGTTAAGAGGATGAACTCTCCTGCCTACAGATGCTGAGCAGATTGGCCACCATTACCTAGTGCAGCAGATCTCTTCCTGAAAGGCAGTGGGCCTCATTACCAGGACCATTCCTCAGCAGGGGATCATCAGACAGCCGCCCTGGCCCATTGCATCTCCCTGCTGTCTGATTCCATTGTCTACGAAAACTTGGTTCCACCTGCAACAGGCCTCATGACATTGCCAGCAGCCTGAGGTGAACAGCTGACCAGGATAGCTGCTGGGGAGTTAGGAGTAGGTATTTTCTAAGGCACGGTTTAGCAGATCAGTTTGAAGCTGCAGTTGTGATATCAGGCAGCCCTGTTGTATTTCATAGCAACCTCCACATCCACTGGCTACCCACTGCATTCTATGGGTGGCAGACACTGACCTCCTTTCTGTAAACCGGCCTATCCTCTAAGCTCCTACCACTCTGCATCATGATGGAAAGGGTGGGGTTGTAAGTTCCTGGTTTCTGGCCCTTTCTCCAGATTTTTGGTTAACAAAATGCATTGAGACCAGGTGCAGGCACAATGGACTTCAATTCTGACAGTCACCCAGAAGGGCATAGTGGCTGTTCTCTGAGCCCATCAGTGCCAGATTTGTTTGTGGGACTTATTCCTAGATAGCTTGACCTTCCTTTCCCACTATCTAACATCAGAGTGCCTCGCCAGCTGGGTTTCTGTAAGTTGTATGAAGGCAACATGGTGGAAACTGGCAAGACCAGGAAATTTTTTTGCAAAGAAGAAGACATGTCTACCGCCTGCGTCCTTCCCTTAAAGTGGCTATGCACATAGCAGTATATGACAGGTTTGACTGCTCCTATCCCTCAGCATCAGACCTGTAGGCAGGCAGCATCTGCCTTGAAGGCATGGGGGAGCCAGCTGGCTAAGCCTGCACAGTTCTCCAGGAAACTGCTCTCCTTAGCTCTTAGCATCCATGAGTTGACTAAGATTGTCAAGTGGCTACACCTGATAGAGGTCCCTTTTGTTAGAAGGTCTCTAAATGGGCATCTAGGCGCATATCAGAAAGGATTTGCTTTTGATGGTACGCACATAACGGAAATTGGAACTCGAGCCCTCAAATCATTTTGGCGTAAAGAACACCAAAGGGCAGCATACCCATGTTGAAATTATGGCCATGCTGTTTACGAATTTATGGCACATTGCTGGACCTTGCTCTGAAGGAGAATTCTCTGCTAATAAGAAAATTTGAAGGAAAGCTGATGGTAGGAGTCTGGAAGTCTTTTGTTTGGACAGCTGCCTAGAGTTTGTTTCATCACAGGAAATAGTGTAGCTTAGTAGGAAGACCCAGCTTTGGAGACAGACCTAGGTTCAAATCCCAGGCCTGCTACTTATTGTCTGTGTATTCTTGATGTAGTGGGTACAACTTGAGGGTTCCATTCAGGTCACAGTGATGCCTCTAGAGGCCATGACTGTATTGTCTCAACCCCATTGCTCATGTTTCCAGTGAGCTGCCCTTCTTCTCTATTAGAGACACTTATTCTAATGAGAGCTGTATTTTCTTACTTTGGCATCTCTGGCCACAACGTTTGGTCAAGGTATTTTTTAAATATGTATTTTATTGAGATATAACAATAAGTACATAATCGTCAAGTCAACATCTCCACACATTTTAATGTAGGTGTAAGCACCATCAGGATGTAGTGTAACTATTAGCCAGGTGTTGCAGCGCGTGCCTGTAGTTCCGGCTACTTGGAAGGCTGAGGCAGAAGGATTGCTGGAGCCTAGCAGGTGGATGCCAGCCTGGCCATGAGTATGCTGCTACACTCCAGCCTGTGTGACAGAGTGAGACTCCAACTCAAAAAAAAGATATAAATAATTTCTAGAATCTCATAGAAGATCCCATTGGGCCCTCTCCTAATCAGTACTCCCCAAAGGTAACCATTATTGCTTTTATTTTTTATGAATTTTCTTTTTTAAATTATAGAATTGTGAGGTACAAGTGAAGAGTAACTACATAAGTAGGTTGCATTTAGGTGAAGTTTGGGCTTCTAACTGGCCCTTACTCCCCCGGGTAGTGGATAAGGTACCCTTTGTATTGTCACATGCCTCCCACCCTCATCCCTCCCTCCCCTAGCAGTACCCTGTGTCTGTCCATCCCACCCTTGTGCTAATATGACTAGTTAGTCCCACCCCTGTGCTAATGTCTAGTGATCAATGTCCACTTATGAGTGAGAACATGTGATACTAACTTCTTTGTATTTGTGATAGTTCACTTAGTATGTGATGGTCTCCATCTCCATCCAAGTTACTGTGAAGTCCATGATTTTGTTCTTCTTTATGGCTGCATAATACTTAATAGTGTATATGTACCACATTTTTTTTAACCAGTCCACTTTCAATCAGTAGCAGGGTTGGTTCCATGTTTTTGCTATTGTGAATAGTGTGGCAGTAAACATGCATGTGTACAGGTGTCTTTTTTGTAGAACAATTTTATGTTCCTCTGGCTATATTCCCAGGAGAGGGATTGCTAGATCATATGAAAGGTCAATTTTTAGTTCTTTTAGGAATCGCCACCACACTGCTTTCCATAGAGGTTGAACTAGCTTGCACTCCCACCAACAGTGTAGACGCATTCCCTGTTCTCTGCACCCACGCCAACATCTGGTGTTTTTTGTCTTATTAATGGTAACCATTCTTACTAGAGTTAATTGGTATCTCATGGTAGTTTTGGTTTGCATTTCTCTGATGATTAGTGAGGCTGAGCATTTTTTCATGTGTCTGTTGGCTGCTTTTATGTCATCTTTTGAGAAGTGTTTGTTCATGTCCTTTGCCTACTTTTTAATGGGACTGTTTGTTTTCTTCCTTTCACTTTGTTTGAGTTCCTTGTAGATCCTGGATGTTAGGCCTTTGTCAGATCATAGTTTGCAAATATTTGTTTTCATCTTGTTGTCTCCCTACTTTGTTGATGGTTTCTTTTGCTGTGCAAAAGCTTTTCATTTTAGTGAGGTCCCACTTGTCTATCTTAGCTTTTATGGCATTCGTTTTTGGGGACTTGGTGAAGAATTTATTGCCTACTCTGATGTACATAAGAATATCTACGTTTTCTTCTAGGATTCTTATACTTTGAGATTTTATGTTCAGATCCATTTTGAGTTGATTTTTGTTATGGTGATAGGTAGGGACCCAGTTTTATTCTTCTGCGTGTAGTCAGCCAGTTTTCCCAACACCATTTGCTAAATATGTTCTCCTTTCCCCAACGACTGTTATTGGTGGCTTTGTTGAAGATGAGTTGGTTGTGAGACCATGTTTTTACTTCTGGAATCTCTGTCCTGTCCCATTGGTCTATGTGCCTATTCCTGTACCAATACCAAACCATCTTGGTTATTGTAGCCTTGTAATAAAGTTTAAAGTCTATAAGTATCATACTTCCTGCTTTGTTCCTTTTGCTGAGGGTTGTTTTGGCTGTTAGTGCTCTTTTTTGTTTCCATATGAATTTCTGTATTATCTTTTCCAGGTCTGTAAAAAATGATGTTGGTAATTTGATAGGTATTGCATTGAATCTGTAGATTGCCTTGGTTAAGATGGACGTCTTGACAATATATATTTTTAAATTTAATTTAATTTTTAATTTTTTTATTTTAATTTTTTATTTTTTGAGTTGGAGTCTCACTCTGTCGCCTAGACTGGAGTGCAGTGGCCGCTCCTGGCTACCGCAGCCTCGACCTGCTGGGCTCCG